>NW_004955463.1:6681390-6683212 GCF_000276665.1 Chinchilla lanigera
GGTCCTTTTCTGGTTTTGGAATCAAGGTAATACTAGCTTTCAGGAATGAGTTTAGAACTACCCTTTTCCTTTTAATTTTGTAAAGAGTTGAGGAATATTGAGGTTATATATTCTCTCTGAAGTTCTTTTAGAATTCTGTGAAGAAAGCCTCATACTCTGGGCTTTTCTTAATTTGTAGGTTTTTCTTTTTAAATTATGGACTCAATTTCATTGCCTGATAATGGATTATTCATGCTTGTTATGTCTTCTTAGTTCTGCTTTGGTAGACCATATGTGTCTAGGAATCTTTCCAATTCTTCAAGCTTCTATTTGCTGGAGGTTAATTTTTCATAGTAGTTACTAATAATCTAAATTTTAGTAGGTTCCACTGCAATTTCACCTTTTTCATTTCTAATTGCATTTATAACCCTTCTTTTGTTAAGTTTGGGTAAGGGTTTGTCTATTTCAAAGAACCAGCTATTTGATTCCTTGATTAATTATGCTAGATGATTTAGTCTTAATTTCATTCATTTCCCTTCTGCTGTTTATGATTTCCTTCCTTGTACTAGGCTTGGTTTTGGGCTGTTTTTGTTTTTCAAGAATTTTTAGGTGTACTGTTAGTTTTTTATTTGAGATCACTCCATGTGAAAATGTCACTCTAATGTGAAAATTCTTAGCAATAAACTTACTTCTTAAAATTGCTTTCATTGTGTCCTATAGTTCCTGGTATTTCTTACTGGCATTATTGATTCTAGGAATTGTTTTATTTCTTCCTTGATTTTTTCTGTGACCCATCAAGTGTTCAAGAATATGTTGCTTAATATCCAAGTGTTTGTAAAATTTCTGTGGTTTCTTTTGCAATTGATTTTTTAGTTTTAATGCACTACCAATTGATAGTATACATGAGGGATTTCAATTCTTTTGTATGTATTTAAGCAGGCTTTATGGACTAGTATGCCATCCACTTCAGAGAAAGTTCCATGTGCTGTTGAGAAGAAAGTGTGTTCTGTTGTAGGAGGGCAGAATGTTCTGTAAATATCTATTAAGTCCATTTGTTCAAAGGTGTGGTTCAAGTTTGGGTTTTTTGATTAGTTTTCATTTGATCTTTTGCTGAAAATGGGGTATTGAGGTACCCGAATATGATTGTGTTGGTGTGTCTACTTGACATCTGATGTCCAATAATGTTTCAAGAAGTGGAATGCACTGGTATTTGATGCGCACATGTTTACAATCATCATCTGTTCCTGTTGACTTGTTCTTGTCCTAGTGACCTTCTTTGCCTCTTCTGATCATTTTTAGCCTGAGGTCCACTTTGAGAATACAATGCTACCTCCGCTTGCTTTGGGGATCCTGGTGCATGGAATATTGTTTTCCATCCTTTGATTTTTAGTGTAAGAAGTATTTTTTGGATTAGATGAGTCTCTTTTATGCATCAAAGTGCTGGGTTTTGTTTTTTGATCCAGTCTGTCAATCTGTGTCTTTTGATTGTGGAGTTGAGGCCACTTACATTGAGAGTTATTACTGAAAGGTGCTGACTTATTTCTGTCATTGCATTATTTTTATACTGTTCACTGCTTCATTTTTCTCTTTTTGTTTAACCACTCACTCTTCTTGATATATTAATCCTACCAGATATTTTGGCTTTGTTGGATTCATTACCTCTGTCTAGGATATTCTTGAGTATTTTTTGGAGGGCTGATTTGGTGGTCATGATTTTCTTAAGATGCTCTCTGTCAGCCAGGTGTGGTGGTGCACACCTGTAATCCCAGCACTTGGGAGGCTGAAGCAGGAGGATCATTGTGAGTTCAAGACCAGCTTGGGCTACAAAGTGAGCTCAAGGCCA
>NW_004955463.1:6683992-6697964 GCF_000276665.1 Chinchilla lanigera
GAGGGAAGGAGGGAGAGAGAGAGAGAGATTAAGAGATTGAAGTCAATTAGAGAGAAGAGATTTTGTTGTTGGTATGAAGATCTCTTTAGTTAGGTTCTGTTTTCCAGCGATGTGATCTTGGCTTTATTTGTCAAAAGATAGTGTCTACTACCTTACCCTATTCAGTTCGTTTGGGTTGGATACAGTCACTGCATTGTAAGGAGAGAATTCCTATTGCTTATAATGAACATCCACAGATCCAGCCATAAATATCAATTATGCACATTAGAACTTCCTTGGATACTTTTGCCCTTTTATTAGTGCTCCTTACAAACCACACAATAACATTATTAGCAGTTAATCTGGAATGTGGAGGGAGAAGGGAATGAAAGAGAGAAGGGAAAAGAAAGAGGTTAAGTCAGTAGGAGGAAAGGGAGATAAAAGAAATGTAAATAGTGTAAAACAAATGCATAGGTCAGACTCTGTGGGAGGTATTTTTAAGCCGGAGTAAAGGATTAATGTTGAAGGTATTTTGAGTAGGAGAATATTTTTGAAAGTGGGAAGAGGGACACAGAGGGGAGGAAAGTGTAATTAGAGTTTGAGGGGAGCTGTGAGTTTGTCAGAGCCTGTTAATACACTTGTGGGTAGTTTTGTGTGGATCTTCCAAGTATAGCACTGTTACAATGTGACCATGAATGGTACCATTTAAGTTAAAGCAATGATCTACTCTTATTCTCTTTTGTACATACACACACATCTGAGATCTATGTATATATATATATATATATATATATATATATATATACACACATATATATATGGTCACATGAAAGAAAAAGCAAGGGAAGATGGGGAATTGGTAAAATGAGGAAAGGAATAGAATAGAAAAAAAGGTTAGGGCTGAGGATTTAGCTCAGCGGCACAGTGCCTGCTTGGCAAATGCAAGGTCATGAGTTCGATTCCTGGTACCAGAAGTAAAACAAAAAAAAGAAAACACACACAAAAAAGAAAAAAGGTTGAAAAGGAGAAATGAGAAGAAAGACTGAAAGACAGCAGGATAAAGAGGGAAACTTGAAAAATTAAGAAGGAAAAATAAATAAGAATTTTGGTAAAGAAGCAAGAAGGAAAGAGAAAAAAAAAAAGACACACAAGAAAATATACACACACAATGTGGCTGCTATACCATACAGTTAGACTCTACACAATGTCCTTCCCACTGTAGTCACTGCCCACTTACAGAGTGTCAACCTTGCTTCCCCCCTGCCTGCAGGCTGGGATGGTGAGGGATGTCAGTCTCTCTGAACCACTTCCTGGCTATAAGCCATGCTTTGTAAGTGGTTATCTGCAGGCCTCTATCTCTGCTGAAAGATCCAATACCTCAATTGTTTTGGAAAGAGAAGAATGTGAAATAGTTTGCCCACCTGTCTCTCTGTTGACTTCCATCAGTTTCCTCCAAGCTGGGTGTAATGGCACATGCCTATAATCTCAGCACTCGGGAGGTGGAGGCAGGAGGATCGTTGCAAGTTCAAGGCCAGCCTGGGCTACAAAGTGAATTCAAGGCCAGCCTGAATTGCATAGTGAGACCCTGTCTCAAACAGACCAAAAAAAAAAATTTATTCCCATTCACCTTGTTGCTGACAAAATCCCCTGGTAGTCTCTGTGTTCTCCCTCTGGGGCCTTCTGCCCAGAGTATTGCCAGAAGCCCTCTGGCCCAGGTAATCCCCTCTCGTCCCTCAAACTGAAATCCTAACCATTCTTGATCAAGAGCTCTGCTTTCCAATCTGCAAAACTTGCCGTGCTCCTGGGCTCAGTAGAGGGTCTCTCCTGCCTACACAAGATAGTGGATGGGAAGGATTTCCCACTATCTCAGATCTTTCTGGTGTTTGAAGAAACAACAGCAAAGCACCCACGCTGGATGGATTCCATCCAGTTTTCTCCCTCCCCTGGGTCTCCAAGGATATGATCTGTGGGTCCCTGCCAGCAGGATCAGCATCTTCCATAGCTCATAAGCGT
This sequence comes from Chinchilla lanigera, assembly GCF_000276665.1. Taxonomy (NCBI): domain Eukaryota; kingdom Metazoa; phylum Chordata; class Mammalia; order Rodentia; family Chinchillidae; genus Chinchilla; species Chinchilla lanigera. The sequence goes on from NW_004955463.1 coordinate 6,685,985, forward strand.
TCAGCTTCTCTTTCTGCTTAAGCCAGGGAATTTTCCTTTGGACAGCGGTGGGGGGCAGGGGACAGTTTTCCCTGTGTTTGAGAGGATGATGGCGGAGGGACTGCCCATGTTCCTCTCTCCAGGTGCTGTTCATGGCTTCCCTAGAGCCCTTGCAATTTATTTGCACACTGGGTTTCCTCTTCCTGGTGGGAAGGAAGTTTGTGGGAAGTCTATGCTAGGAGCCTGGCCTCTGCAGCTGTCTGTCAGAACTGTCCCCAAGATGGCACACTCTCTGGGTAAATGGGGGAAGGAAAGGGGTGCGGCCCAGAGGTGGTGCCACTCATCTCTTCGTCGTGGGCAGTTGGTTTTGACTCTATTTATAGGAATTTTCCTTCCTTTTTATTGATGGCAACTCCTCTGCAGTACCCTCTGGGAGGCTGCCATGCCCACCACCCCAGGAAGCATGTGGATGATTTTCTGAGGTGGACAGGAAAGTTCTCATCCCTTCCTGGGGTACCACAGACACCAGGAAATCCTCCTTTTCTCCCTCCCTTTTTCTCTTTCCTCCCTCCCTTTTCTTTTTTTCCTGTTTTTGCTATGAGTTCAGTTCTAATTTCTCATATAAACTCCTTTCTCCTAACAACAAGGCACTGGGAAGTTTCAAAAGTAAGCACCCCTTTCCCTACACACAGGCACTGACACACACAACACCAGCCCTTCCCACCTGTCAGATTCTCTCCCTCTGCCAGGCCAGCCCACTGCACCCCCATTAGGGTAAGACAGGAGGCACTGAAGCCCATCAGGGTGAATACATTGAGAGGCAATCTTCCATGACCTCATCACTCTGAGCCCTTGATAAACTAAGGGACCTCCTACCTAACCCCAAACGTTTGACTACCTACCTTCCCTCACTGCTCACAGGGCCTGGGGCAGGAAACATGTTACCTGGGAGAACAAGGACCTCAGCTTTGTTACTCTGAATATTGGCTCTTCATTCTAGCACTGTCCTCTCAACTGCCTGCAGGGACAGCTTTTGTGCTGGAGGTGGGGTGGTAAGGTGAGGGTCCCACTCTCAGAACTCACAGAGCCAGCAAGAGGCTGAGGGCCTGGCTGATCTAGGGTTCTGGAGCTCACATGACCCCTGGAGCAGCATTGGAGTTGGAAAGCAGCCAGTGTCAGCTACGGAGCTAGATGTTTATTTTGAAGGCTATGTCCACAAGAGCTGCAATGAAGAGACCAGAAAATGCCAGGTACCTTTCCAGCACACGAAGACGCGCAGCTATCAACACCTTTCATCACTCTGGCAGAAACCCACAGCTCCGCCTGGCCGCACCTGCCTGCCCTTTGCACCTTAATCCACAGCAGGAATGTTCCTCAGAATCTCTGTCTGGCCTCTGCTTTCAGCATGGCTCAGTGCCCCTGCCTCAGCCATTCCTTCAGCTGGTCTTCTGGATGCCTGAACTTCTCGGGTGAACGTAGGTGACTTGTTAGATCAGTTCCAGGGAGGGGACTGGCTGGTTACCAGGAAACTTGGCCAGGTATTTTGAAAACGAACTGAAAGAACAGGCCTTTGTCATGTACAGAGACCAGAAGAAGACTTGTGGGTGGGGGGTGCCAGAGAGGAGGGACCGGGCTGGGCCACTGCCATTCATTGTTCACCCGCGTCACCCCGTGAGGCTCCCCCAAGCCCTCCCTTTCCACTTGTTCATCCTACCCGCATCTCCCGCTCACTCCCGTCCTGCCCTTTCATGGCTCCCCAGTCCCCACAGCCAAGGCTCTTTTCCTCGAGCTCACTCATTCAATGTCCAACAGACATCGCATGAGGAATTTGAGAGGCTTATGAAAATACACGGCGAGTTGGGAAAAGCGAGAAGACCTTAAAAATTCAGATGTACTCCTAGCACACAGAAGAGCAGAGTCTTACACAACTGCTAGAAGGAGCAAGTTCTCTCTGAGTCTCCTGGAGGCAAAAGAGTAAAAGACCACGGCAGCAGCTGCCCAGGTTTTTAAGCACCATCAGGTTGGTTTGTAGAAATAGAATGTCTTGTCATTTCTCAAAACTGAGGATGGAGAGGAATCTTCCAGTGAGCCCAGCCAAGAACTCTGCTGCTGCTTCATCCAGGGAGACTCATTTCTCCTGAGAGTTTGAGAGTTTCTGTTTTTGCATAGCTTTTCCTTTTTTTTTTTTTTTTTTTTATCAGAGTCACCAGTTAACTCCAGTAACAATGACTAACTCCTTTGATACAAATGAGAAAATCACATGCTGATACAAACAGATAAAGCATCCCAGCAACAAGGAAAGGCTAGGAGAGGTATGCTGTAGCTTATCAAGAACAAATGACAAAAATGGTATCTATAAAACAAACCTTGAAACCCTCACATCAAAGAATTACATGTGAATTTTGCTGTATCCATGCTACAGTACCCTTTGCAGTGACAGGCCCGGAGTAGCTCAGTTATTATTGTCATTCATCACATTTGCTTTAGCATCTCCTACTGCCATGTAGAACTTGTATTTCACCCCAGCTTCCTTGCTTGTCTCAGGGGTTGGCCTGATTTAGGCTGCAGTATTTCACTTGGCCAGCAAGGGTCACCAGTTAACATGCTCAGAGAAGTCTTTGAAAACAGTGGGTGAAGTTCCTTTTTCCCTACTTTAGTTTCAACCTTCCACAGAACTTCAGTGTGGGCAATGGAAAGTTCGAATTCCTTACTAGCACTTCGCAGGCCCTTCAATTTCGTCCCAACACACGAATTCCTTACTAGCAATTCACAAGGCCCTTCAATTTCGTCCCAACGCACTTTTTAGGACCTGAGCTCATACCAGTTCAGGCACCCGTTCATTCAGCAGAGGTTTCTTATTTCTGTAATAAGGTACTCTGATGGGGGCTGGAGATAAGCAGATGTCAGGGATTTTATCTCTCTGGAGAATTTGCCTGCCTCGGGAAGGCCTGTGCCGCTATGTTGAAGCAGGACTATGCTGCTCTGACACCCACACACAGGCTGGAAGTGGATGCAGTCAGTTTATTTTTCCAGCAGGAGATCGGGTGAATGGTCCTGACTGTGGGGCTGTTTGGCTCCCCTGGGCCGTTGGGGACGTGGTTCCCTTCCATCTGGTTGCCTCACAGTTCCTGGGATGTTGTCCTTGGCTGCGCTGCCAAAACTGGGCCAGGCCCACATCCATGCTTCAGCCTGGGGTAAGCAAAAGAAAGCAGAGAACAAACTACAGCCTTTTAAGTACGAAAATTTGAAATCACACTTATCATTTCTATCCATGTGCTAGGACGTGGACCTCGTCATATGTTCTCATCTTGCTGAAAGGAAGCCTGGGAAAGGCAGTCTTTTGCTAGGTAGCAAGGTGCCTAGCTAGCAATATGGAACAACTACCTATCCTATGAGGAGGCGTTCTCGTTCATGTTCTCTCTCTCTCCCCTCTCTCTTTCTGAAAAATTTTGTATTTTCTGGTATTTCCACCAATTATTAATTGCACATTCACGGTGTAGAAATGCCAGGTCACAGAAATTTATTTTGGTTCATTAACACAGGAAAGTGGTGACTGGTGGGTTTTGACCCCACTTTCAAATTCCTGAGAGGAAGGACCAGAGGGCCATTCCTGGGCCCTGGGTCAGACATTCACCCCCAGTCTTCAAAAACTATAAATGTCGCTGAGGTGACGGAGGTTTGGAGACATGAGGAGAGCGGCGTAGAACGATATGAATAGAATGCACTGTGAACAGTTTGCTGTGCACATTTCCTGTTAGTGAGATATATATTCCTGCCCCTCTGGGATGATGAGTATTATCACAGTGACAGTTGAGATGACTAATTTCCAGTAAACAAAACTTAAAATTCAGTTTATTTTCTACTCACAAGGACGAAACATTTGGGGTCACCTACTCAGACCCCCTCCTGTCCCTCTCCGACAGAAGCTTTCTTTCTCTCAATAAATACTTCCTACTCTTAAAAAAAAAAGAATACAACATTTTAGTTGACTCTTGGAGCATGGGTAGAAGCCAGTTGAGAGGAAGAGAAGAAAGAACAGGGGGCTGGGGATTTAGCTCAGCGGCAAAGCGCCTGCCTGGCAAGCGCAAGGTCGTGAGTTTGGTTCCCAGTACCGGAGAAAAACCGAAAAAAAAAAAAAAAAGAGAGAAGAAAGAACATTCCAGAATGCAAGCAGCTTGTGTGGGGCCCTGGAGTCATGGAGGGACAGGTCATCTACTGTAGGGAGGCAGAGGTGAGTAGTGCAGGGAAGGAGGCAGGAACCTGGGAAAAGCGAAGCAGTCGGACTATCCTGGTTCTTCCACACCAAGCCAAGAAGGGGGACTTTGTTCTGCTGTGGAGACCCGTGCAGGACACCTTCCCATCCCAAAAGCTATCCTCATGTCCCCAACCCTCTGTCACCTCAGGGACAATTATAGTGCTTGAGGTCTAGGCCTGAATACCTGGCCTAGGACCTGGGAATGGCCCCCCTCGTCCTTCCTCTCAGGAATTTGAAAGTGGGGTCAAAACCCACCAGTCACCACTTACCTGTGTTAATGAACCAAAATAGAAACTGTACCAGGAGCTATGGGGTGCCTGAGAGCCTTGGCTGCAGGATCAGACAGAGGTGGAGTGCGGAGCACAGAAGGCTGAGGCAGGGGGCGGCTCGAAGTAGGAATGAGGGTCAGTGAAGGTGTTTTGGTTTTCTTCCTACTCTCCAATTCCAGGCTGCAGGTCCTTCCCGAGGCTGAGCAGCATTCCCACTCTGGTAGACCCCTTTTCGCTTTCCATGGTTTCAGTTACCCAGAGCCAACCTAACCTGAAATTATTAAATGGGACATCCCAAAATAAACAATTCATGAGTTTTAAATAACACTTATTATATCATTGTAATCTATTTTGTTATTTGCTGTTGTTAATCTCTTACTATAATTTCTACATTAAAATTAATCATATTTATGTACATATGTATAGGAAAAACTGTATAGGGTCTGGTTCTTTCCATTCAGCCATCTGCAGAATGTCAGGGAACAAATCCCTTATGGATAAGGGTAACTGCACTACTCAGGTTCCCTAATACCATCCCTATAGTATCGCCTTCCTTTCTTTTTTTCTGTTAATACAGCTTAAGCAATAAGGGCATTATTGTTTGTTTCTTATTGTTGATGATTTTTGTTTGTTTTTGTGGTACTGGGGATGGAATCCAGGGACTTTTTACCAACTAACATCCCCTTTGTTTTTTTTGTTTTTTTTTTTTTTTTGAGACAAGATCTAAGTTGCCCAGGCTGGCCTCAAACCTGTGATTTTACTGCCACCTCCTGAGTTGCTGAGATGACAGGCATCCACTACGCCCTGCTAGAGTAATAGGTTATTTGTGGCATAGGCTAAGCTAATGCTACTGCTACAAAAAAGGAAAAAAGACCCTTAAGCACAGAATCATTTATCTGGTTATGGCAGGTAGGCCAGGGAGGCTGGCAGAGCTGTTGCACCAGGACATCCAGTACACCAGGCTCCTTCTTCTTGTTTCTCAGGCAAATACCCACTGGATGTTGTTTTTCTCTGCTAGATCAAAGCTGGCTCCCAGCACCTCCCTGCACACCACAGAGGCATATGCCCAAGCAGGCCTTAGAAAGGCAAGACTTGTAAATCATACAGACCACATCTGCTCGTAACTCATTGGCCAGAACTTAATAACCACCACACCTAGCTGCAAGAGAGTCTGGAAAATACAATCCTGAGCAGGATGACTACATGTTCAGCAAAAAGTCTCTGTTCTGTGGAGTGGAAGAACAGACAGTGGAGGGAGAACTATTTGTCTGCCCCAAGATGGATTCTGTAAATTATACCCAAAGAACCATGACTTGAACTCTTCCACAAAGCTTTTAACTACTTGAGGCTGTGTAGATATCACCTTATTCCACACCTGGTTCTCAGTGTGTATCACTACACTGCTTTCACCTGTTCATCTAAGTGGAGGGGACAGCTCATTATGTGCATTTTCTGTTCTTTCCTTCTTCCTTAATAGTTCGTCTCCTCACTCCCAGTTTTGCGTCTGGCACATTTTGGAAAGGAATAATACTGACATCTGTCAGGCTCCTTTACTGATAGGTATGATCATACAAGTAAGTTCTGGCCAATGAAATTAAAGGAGGAATAATGTGTGACAGCTTGGAGGACAACTTCATAGAGGACAGCCCATACACACCTTTTGCCACTTCCTCTTCTCTTCCTCATTCCTGTTGTTTGGAATAGGGATGTAATGGCTGGAGCTATGACATCCACCTAAGACCATAAGATGATGTTGGGACTGGAAGCAATCTTAGTCACCTTCTTGTCACTGGGACACAATACAGTTTAAGGGAGGAGAGATTTATTTTTTGGCTCACGTTCCAGAAGTTTCAGTCCATGTTCAGCAGTCTTACACACAGAAGACTCAGCGTGTTTTAGGTAACCAGGTGTGGTGGCGCACGCCTGTAATCCCAGCACTTGGGAAGCTGAGGCAGGAGGATCATTGTGAGTTTGAGACCAGCCTGGGCTACAAAGTGAGCTCAAGGCTAGCCTGAACTGCAGAGTGAGACCCTGTCTCAAAAAGACCAAAAAAAAACCCAAACAAACAAACACAAAAAAACACAGAAAAGGTATGGTGGAAAGACTTGGGCAGAAGAAAGTTGTTCACATCACGGCGACCAGGAGCAGAGATAGAGGAGTCAGGGAGGGAGATCCATCCCTCCAGTCACACCCCAGGTGAGCTGTCTCTTCTGACCAGGGCTCATCTCTTCACAGTACATTTAGCTACAGGGTCCTCATGAGTCAATCAACCTCATAAAGCCCTCCCTCTGAGCACACATCCAACCATAAACCATGACAGGAGCCGTGCGTCTTACAGCAATCAGAGAAAACTCTGCTCACAACACGAGAGTGTGTCAGATTAGTTCTGGGCTATTATGTACATTATTTTTGAGAGAGAAATAAACTTATGTTTTGTTTGGATCCCTATTGTTTTGGGCTTCCCTGTGAGTCCCAGTGAAACCTAACCCTTATCCCGCAACCTATGCCCTTGAAATTTCCCCAGAGACTGTGAGCTCTGAAGAGCAAGGACTGGCTCTTCTGCATTGTTACCCTGTATGCACCCATTCTTCAGATTACATTCAGGTATATGAGACAAAATTTCACTTTGACCCTAACCACATTGGCTCCACTCTACAAATGTCCCTTGTACCCACTGGGAAATGCTGCCAAACTTGGAGTCCCCCCTCACTCTCCCCACAATCATGACTTCAGACCTTCTGCATTCTCTGCAGATTCCCTTGCTCTCAGCTCTGACCCTGTTGCTACTGGACTGAGAAATAGAGTGGTTGAAGCAGCAATTTCCTCTTCTTTTCTGAACCAAATACAGGCCCTCAATCCTGTCCCGCATCTTGGTCATGACTCTTTCATTGGAACACACAACTGTCCTGATCTCCCGCTCCTGCCCCTCCTCCTCCTGCTCTCTCTGTGCTCTCTCCTGCACCACCTCCTTTACCCCAAGGCCACTGGGAGCCCTAAGGGCAGATGACACACCTTTATTTCCCCAGCCCAGTCTGTATCTAATTGCCAATTCCATGTCTCTTGTTTTCACTGCCTGCAAGTCACCATGAACTGGATATTCTGAAACACTAAACTCTAGACCTTCCCTCCTGAACGTGGCACCTTACCTATCAAGTCCTACAAGCCAGAAACTCAGATGCCATTCTTAGCATTTCCCTCACCCCTTACCCAGCCCATCCCTGCATATTGTTGGTTTTGCCTCTAAAATACCTTGAGCCTGTTTACTTTCCTCCCTTCCTATCACCGTCACCCAGGACGGTGAGCTCTGCTCGGCTGTCTCCCAGGCTCCTGCAATGACTGCGCAGCTGTGGCCACCTACACCCAAGCTCAACCCCTCTGGTCTGTTCTTCACGCAGCTGTAAGGACACGGTTTCAAACTGCAAGTCAGAGTGCAGCGCCCTCCTACTTAAAACCCAGCACTAAGTTCCCATGGATCACATACAGAGAATGGGCACCTCTCTGCAGGGCCCCAGGACCTTCCAAGGGCACTCATCCTCATTCCACGCCGGCCATGATCCCTTCTGGAATGGGACATTGGCACGGGTTGCTCCCCTGCCTGGAAAGCACCCCTACTTCACCTTGTGACACCTTGGCCTGTCTGCTCACTGGCTGATTCCTCAGTGGCTTCTCAGAGGTCTCTGGCTGAGACCGAGCTCGTTTTTAGTTACATACATACCCCTTTTCCTGCCCCACCTGCTGCCACGTGGGCCTCCATTAGTCTGTGTGATTAGTTGATTGATATCTGGTGTCAATAGTTAGATCATCTTTGTGGTTCTTTTTGTCCCCAACTAGATTACCAGGGCCCTGAAAACCCACTAATGTCCCTCTGAGCACCTAGCCTATTGCTAGTGTCACTTCTTGCCTGGAATAGTTAGCAGGACCAAAGCTCTGTTTCACAAAGTATAAATTTACCTGTAGATAACACAAATCACCCAGTGGTGGACCATGTCATTGTGTATAAAATTGCAGCATTCTCAGCTTGTTCTATTATAGGTAGGTTACGTAGCTGCCTATTAACCTGCAAGTCACTAGATGTTATAGCTCATGACTAGATGTCCCCCAAAGCCTCGCGTACCCATAGGTGTGGCTCTTCAGAGCTGGCTGGGTCTAGAGTATGTGATACTGGCAATAAGGATGTGTGGCACTAAAGTAGTCCACTGACTGGTTTTGCATAGTTCTAGGTATGAATAATGGAAGCCCCGCCCTGACTGTGGGTGACACCAATCAATAGGTTTATAGCCTGGATTGAATATAAGGGAAACACAAGGAAGGCAGGCTGGCTTCTTCCACTGCTTCTGTTGGTGCCTGTGACCTCCTGCCTTGCTGCCTCTTGCCCACTTCTCTCCAATGCCCCTCTGCCATGCCACTCTGCCTTAGAACCAACCAAGTATGGGTTGAAACCTCTACAAACTGTGAGCCAAAAGAAACCTTTCCTCCTTTAACTTGTAGGTGTCGGGTATTTTGTCTCAGCAAAAAGAGTTCAGTAGAGTTACAGGGCAGATGCAGTCCATCCACCAACTTGTCCGTGCATTTCATCAATAAATGTTCATCAGTAGCCTGTCAGGCAGAGTGGTAAACAATGGGGGAGGCAGAGATGTAGTTGATGGCAGGGATGCCCTGTGTATTTGTGCAAGTTGTGCACTGCACAAAGGCACCAGTGAGGGAAGGATCATAAGCTGAGATCCAGCTCCTGTTTCACTAGGCAAGTACCAAGACAGATGGACTGCATGTACCCAGAGGCATCACCTTTATCCATGAACTCAGAGGTGCAATATGAAAGTTTAAGGTCCTGGTTGAGGGCTATTTGCTTATGGATCTGAAAAAGAATGCACTATAGAGAAGCTGTCATTAAAAGATGTCCTTGAGGGGACAAAGCAACACGAAGAGATGGAGGCCAGGCAGGCCCTTAGGAAATGAGTTCCCAGGTAAAGGAAGTTGGGATGCTCCTCAGACCCAGGTGCCCTATTCTGGAAATGGTCTCAGCCACGAGGGATTGCATGGGAGGAAGGTGGAGAGCAGGAGGAGGGGTGCCACACAGAGGGGAAAGGAAGCCCTGGGCCCATCCTGCTATTTTGCTCTGGTTTGAAAGTATTTTCCACAGCTGCAGGTGCCCTCTCCTCTGAGACACCTGTCGAAGCTGCAGGTAGCACCAATCCCCCCAGATGCAGCCAATAGGCTAAGTTTGGAATGTCAATATGCTAATTAGCAGCACCCTTTCCAGCCAATCACAAATAAGCCCCCAAGTAGGGTTGCCAAGTGAGGCAGACCAGGCAAGGAAGAAAGTTTTTCTTTTTTTTTTTTTCCTTTCCTTCCTTGTCCTTCCCTCCCTTCCTTCCTCCCTTCCTCCCTCCCTCCCTTCCTTCCTTCCTGGCACTAGGAATTGAACCCAGGACCTTTGCACTGAGCTATTAGGTGTGATCAAACAAAATACATGGTGAATGTATAAGTTAAAAATTTATTACAGCAAAAAACACATTGCCATTAAAATATTCCCCCTCCTTTCAAACACATTTTTAAGTTTGTTGTTCTAACCAGGGTGGCAGGTCCCAAAAACGAGGTGTCCACGGATGAAAAGAAAAGTAAGAGAGAAAGAAAAGAGAAGCAAAAGTCTGGAAGCAGAGGGCTTACAGCCTCTCAGACTACAGCCCAGATTACCAATCTCAGTCACCTTTTATTGAGGGAGAACCAAGGGCGTAGCTAGTACAAATGGGCAGATACCAAACGTTTTAGTAATTAAAGCATTATCCTTCTCCATTTCTGCCTCTTATGCTGCTGGCAACAGTCCCCAGGTGGGCCTCCCACACCCAGCACCCCCAGCATCACGCTTACTCAGTTCTGCTGGGGGTTATAAGTTGATCACCAGTTATCAATCCACTACAATCACAGTCCTTACTTCCCATTAATTTTTACAGTGCATGGCAAGACTGAAAAATAGGGATCTCCTGCAATTCAAATACACCCTTATCTTCAGGTGAAAGGTTTCAGTTCATTTTTGCAACAATAAACAAATCATTGTGCATATCAATGCTTTCTAATCAAAGAATGTCCTTTTCCACATAAGTTAAAATAAGTTTAACTGATAACACAGCAGAACCATTAAATTGCTCTTAAAATGTAAATAGCAGATGATAAAATTGCTCTTCATTCTGAAGCAATTCTGTCCTACCCTACCATCCCCACACCTTTCTAATAAAATAAGCATTTACAGCATGGTTCCTCACCCTCCTTACAAAAAGGCTCAGCACAGCCACTTAAACATTCTGCTTGGTTGTTAAACATTTGGCCACAACTGATGATCAGGGTCAAATGATTTTACCCTATAGAATCTGTGGATCCACATCAGGCTATTTTATGCCAGAATAACAGTTCTAAAAAACAAGATTAACAAATCCACAATACTGAGAATTGCCATTATCATCCATTTCAGCACTAGCAAAGTCTTTCTCCCCCGGAGCCCATTGGAGTCCTTGAGGCTGCGGTAGGTTTCTTGGTCTCCCCGCTGCTCTGTTTAGGTGCTGCCTGGAAGATGCGTTCTTCATCTCCCCGCTCTAGATCAGAGGGTGTATCGTCCTCCTTGATTTAGCTGTGGTCATTAAATCACAACTGTCTCTGTTACTTGTGGATTAATGGGACAGAATACAGGACACAGAAACAACTCCAGGGCTGGGAACATAGCTCAACGGCACAAGCACCTGCCTGCAAGCACAAGTTCCTAAGTTCAATTCCTGGTACCAAAAAAAAAAAAAAGAGAGAGAGAAACAACTCCAGGCACATTTAACTACCTTATCTTTGACAAAGGGGGCAAATACTTTAACTGGAGGAAAGATATCCTCTTTAACAAACAGTACTGGGAAAACTGACTGGCCACATGCAGAAGACAGAAACTAGATCCCTCAACTCCTCACCTACTCGAAACTAAAATCAAAATGTATCAAAGATCCAAATTTTAAAATAGAAATACTTCATCTGCTGGAAGACAAAATAGGTAAAATTCTTGAAGACATAGGCATAGGCAAAGATTTTCTAAACAGAACTTCAGTCGTACAAGGAATAGTATCAAGAAGCAACAAATGGGAACACATCAAGTCAAAAAGCTTCTGCCTATGCTCACTTCAACCACTGATATACTAAAAAGCTTCTGTGAGCAGAGTGAAGAGAATCTACAGAATGGGAATAAAATTTCACCAGGTACTCCTCAAAGGATTAATATCTAGCATATATAAAACACTAAAAAGAATAGCTCCCCCAAATTTAAAGACCCAATAAAAAATGGCCATCTGAAATAAATACACACTTCTCAGATGAAGTACAAATGGCCAATAAATACAGGAAAAAAGTGTTCAACATCACTAGCCATTCCAGACATGCAAATTAAAATACTAAGATACTAAGATTCCACCTCACTCGAGAAAGAACTCAAACAATAGCATATGCTGAA
>NW_004955463.1:6699524-6700575 GCF_000276665.1 Chinchilla lanigera
TTTTGCCGCTGAGCTAAATCCCCAGCCCCCATTTCCCATCTTATTAGAACACAAGTTCTTGAAGTAGATATAGGTGATCATCTAGATTTAATCTTTCAAAGAACCACCTCTTTGATTCATTGATTTTTTTGTATTGTTTTCTTAGTCTTCGTTGCATTAATATCTGCTCTGATCTCTATAATTTCTTCCCTCATGTGAGCTTTGGGCTTGACCTGTTCTTTTAGAGTTTTGAAGTTCAGCATTAAATTGTTTATTTTAGCTTGTTCTGTTTTCCTGATATGATAATTCACAACTGTAAGTTTTCCTTTTAGAAGTGTTTTCATTGTGTCCCATACATTTCTTTTGTGTGGTATCAGCATTATCATTTTTTGGGGCAATATTTAATTGTACATACTATTGAATTTCTTCTCTAATTTTATTTGTAACCCATTGATTGTTCAGTAGGGTGTTATTAAATTCCATGTGTTCATGGAGTTTTTGTGGGTTTTTTTGCCATTGATTTCCAATTTCATCACACTATGGTCTGATAATATGCATAAGATAATTTAAATTCCTTTGCATTTACTTAAGTATGTTCTATACTAGTATAGCATGTGGTAGTATGTGGTGTGTTTTGGGGGACAGCCCATATGTAGCTGAAAAGAATATAAAAATGTTGGGGGGAAACACTCTGTAGACACCACTAAGTCCATTTGGTCACAGGTTTGGTTTAATTCTGATATTTCTTGTTGATCTTTGTCTGGTTGATCTATCTATTTGTGACAGTGGGATATGAAGGTTCCCCATTACAATTATGTTAGTGCCTATTTATTTTTCATGTCCATTAATATTTGTTTTATATAATTGGGTGCACTTGTGTTTGGTGCATATATATTTATGATTTTTATCTTTCCATCATTGAGTTTTCCTTTAACAAGTATGTAGTGACCTTCTCTGTTTCTTTGGGTTTTTTTGATAGTGGGAATTGAACTCAGGGCCTTGCACTTGCCAGGCAGGTGCTTGTGCCACTGAGCTATATCCCTGGCCCTCTCTGTCTCTTTTAATTAGTCCT
>NW_004955463.1:6700950-6706283 GCF_000276665.1 Chinchilla lanigera
CTCCTGCCTCAGCCTCCTGAGTGCTGGAATTACAGGTGTGCACCACCATGCCCAGCCTCCCCTCTGTTTATTTGCTTGTCTTGCCTGCTGGATTCTTTCTGTTGGCATTTTGTCTAAGTCCAATGCCCATTCATGATAAAATCCCTACAAAAAAGTGGAATAGATGGCAATCTATGACAAACCAACAGCTAACATCATACTAAAGCACCAGAAACTGAAAACTTTCACTCTAAAATCAGGAACAAGACAAGGATGTCCACTATCACCACTCCTATTCAATATAGTTCTGGAAACATTGATCAGAGTAATTATAGAAGAGAAGAAATAAAAGGAATAAAGATAGGTAAAAAAGAAATTAAAATATCATTAATTGCACATGACATGATACTCCACATAGAAGATCCCAAAAACTCCACCAAAAGACTTGTAGATTTAATAACCAAATTCAGTCATGTAGTAGGATACAAAGTCAACACTCAAAAATCAATAGCATTCCTGTACACAGATAACAAACTCACTGAGAGAGAAATTAGGGAATTACCCTTTACACAATAGCACCCAAAAAACTGAAATACTTAGAAATTTATTTGGAACCAGAAGAGACCTAGAATAACAAAAACAATTCTGGGCAACAAAGGCAAGGCAGGGGACATCACAGTCCCTGACTTGACCTCTTTAATAAATGGTGCTGGAGGGGCTGGGGATTTAGCTCAGCAGCACAGCACCTGCCTGGCAAGCACAATGTTGTGAGTTTGATTCCCAGTACCGGAAAAAAAACAAAAATAAATAAATAAATAAACAGTGCTTGAAAAACTGGCTTTCCACATGATGAAAGCTTAAACTAGGCCCAGGTCTTTCACCATGCATTAAACTAAAATCAAAATGAATCAAAGAGCCAGGCATGGTAGCACACATTTATAATCCTAGCACTTGGGAGGTTGAAGCAAGAGGATTACTGTGAGTTCGAGGTCAACCTGGGTTACATAAGTGAGTTCAAGGCCAGCCTGAACTACACAGCGAGACACTGTCCCTAAAAAATTAGTAACAAAAATTTTTAAAAAAATTTTTAAACCCCTTTGTTGATCAACCTCATGTGAGTTCTATTTTCCTTAATGAACCCCAGTGGATAATAATGGTGACACAGCAAGATGGGTGGGAAGTAAATATGTGCTGACCTCCTGCTGTGTACCATGTGTGACCATGCACTGCTTTACAGCAGGATGTGCTCTGATAAGCACATCGTGGGAACGTCATAAAGTGCACTTACACAGACTGAGATGACCACAGTGTCACTAGGAAATACAATCTTATGGGTCCACAATCATATACACAGTATATTATCAACTAAAACATTGTTATGTGGTACATAACTAAGTAAATAATATCAATCAATCATTTACGTTTATTAATAGGCATATTTTATATCTGTCATATATAAGGATCTATATGATTCTTGCCATGGCTACCTCTCATTTTTTGTGTTTGAGCTCAATTTGTATCTCAGAGAGGTTTCACTAATCACCTTATTGAAAACACATACTATTCCTTCCTTCTTAATCTCTGCCTCAGTTCTTAAATTTTGTCCTTTACAGTATACAAAACTATGTGCAATTATTTTACTTATTTTTTTGGTCTGTCTTCCCCACTAGAATATGAAATCCTGAGACGAAGACCCATATTTCTCCATTTACCACTGTATCCCTGAGGTCCACTATAGTTCTTGGCTCATGGTAGGCAACCCTTAAATATTTTAATAATATTGGTGTATCCATTGTGAATCACTACTTAAGCCATTCTCAAACTGAGTGGATTAAAACAATGTATTATTTTGCAAGATTCTGTGATTTGTCTGGGTTCTTTACCTGGTCCTGCCTGGGCTCATTCAGGAAGCCATAAGAAGCTAGTGGTATGGCTGGAGCCAGAAGGTCTAAGCTGGCCCTGCTTGGTGGGTGTCCCAGCCAGCTTTCCATCACTGTGGCAAAATACCTGAGATAGACAACTTAAAATAAGGGAAAATTTATTTGGGCTCACAGTGTTAGGGGTCTTGGTCCATGGTCACCTGGCACTGTGGCTTCCGGTCTTGTGGTGAGACAGGATATAATGGCAGGGAGCATGTGATGGAGCAAGGCTGCTTACATCATGGTATCCAGGAAACAGAAAGAAAGAGGGGAAGAGGCTGGGATTAAATAGCCCCTTCAGGGCACGTCCCCATGGACCTGCTCATTCCAACTAAGCCTCATCTCCCAAAGTTTCCACTACCTCCCAAGCACCCACTAAGCTATAAATCCATAAGGGGATTAATGCAGTTGCTGGGTCAAAGGCCTTGTGATCCACTTACCTCCCCAAAGTCCCACTTCTGAACACTGCTGTGCTGGAGACCGAGCCTTCAGCACAGGAGTTTTAGGGGGACATTTAATATCCAAGCCATAACAGTGGGGATGGCTAGAAGACTGGAACCTTTCATTTTAAGTAGCATAGTCCAAACTTCCTTGTGTGACATTCCAAAAGGGTCAGCCCCAATATTCAAATGCTTATCAAACCTCTACTGTGTCACAATTATGTCTCATTAGTCAAGGAAGTCTTACAGCTGGAGTCCAGAGTCAACGTGGGAGGAGACTACCCAAGGGCATGGATACCATGAATACCAGAAGACTGATTCACTGGGAGCTGGCTGTGTAACCACAGCCTGAGATTTTATATACATTCCCACTAATACTGACACATGGCTGTTATTGTTATCCCCTTGTACACTTGAGAAATCTGAAGCCCACAGAGTCAAGGAACACGCTCTAAGTCCACAGCAACTAGTTCATGGGAAATTGTAACTTTTTAATCCCAAATTCTTTGACCTTCCACCTATCACCATCTCCTGCTGGAAAGACCTGGGGTAGGAAAAAAGATTCAACTAAGGAAAGCGCTCCTACCCATATTTTTATTTTAATGGGAACAGCAATATTTTACTTATTTTGTTTGCATGTACTGGAGAAATGAATGAGTCATAACACAGAGGCTGAGACTTTAAAATAGCTCAGAGTCACCTCAACAGGCAAAGCAGCTCATGTGTTCAAGGGAAGTTTCTTCAAGTACAGCAGAATGGTGTTGCATATGTCATTCTCAGCCGTAGCTCTTACCTCTGTATTCTTCGATGCTCACCCTTTCCCATTGCCATGTGTATTGTCTGAGGCACAGCAGGCTCTCAACAAATGTTTGTTGAATTAATGAATGGACAGAGGTCAAAGAGACCAAAGACCAACTCTTTCACAATGTGCCAGGACCCTAAGGAGGGGCAAGATGGGCAAAGCATCAAATGAGCTGAACAATGAACTGTGTTATTTGAACAACAAAATGGAGCTCACGGAAGCAGATGTTTTGGTTACTTAAGTAGGTCAGACCTTGTGACCTTGTCCTTTTTTTTTTTTTTTTTTTTTGGTCTTTTGGAGACAGGGTCTCGCTATGTAGTTCAGGCTGGCCTTGAGCTCACTTTGTAGCCCAGTCTGGTCTCAAACTCTCAACGATCCTCCTGCCTCAACCTCCCGAGTGCTGGGATTACAGGCATGCGCCACCACGCCCAGCATGACCTTGTACTTTTAAGAATTTCTGTGGATTTTTAGTGTAGAAAATTTCTAATGCATCCATCTGCCCTGCTTATTTTTATATTTCATTCTGCTTTGATTTCGTCCCTAACACTTTTTATCAATAATTGCCGTGGTCCACAGGAAGGAGTCATACCTCACAGCACAACTTCCATCCTTGTGCCTGGTCTTTCTGCAGCATTAACTTCAAGAATTTAAAGTCTTTTTCCTACAATTAGAAGTACATTGTCCCAGTGAAAATGTTGGGAGAGCCACAAGTGTCAGCAAGTTTTTACTCTAGTGATATTGAACCACAGAGGATTTGAACTCTGGTGATACCGGTCACAGTGGTGAACAGAGGGGAAAGAAAAAATTAAAAACAGTTTAAAATTAACTGTCAATGATTAAGCATAAGTCCACAAACTGAATGTGGCACCCTCCAGCCATGTGTAAATGACATATTTAAGGAGTTGGTGAAGCTTTCTACAAAAAGAAAATGAAGTTGGGTGTGGTGGAGTACATCTATAATCCAGCACTCTGGAAGGCTGAGGCAGGAGGATGGTAAGTTTGAGGGCAGCCTGGGCAATTTAGCAACTTAGTGACACCCTGTCTTATAATAAAAAATTTAAAAAGGCGGGGGATATAGCTCAGTCCAAAGGCCTTGAGCTCAATCCCCAGTACCACCACTATCACACATACATACATACTCCAATGGGGCAGATTTTTTTTTTATTGACTCCTAAAAAGAACACAGATTTTAAGTGGTAATTTAACTTCCATACAAAATACAGAAAAATGAGACATGTGTTTAGAACCATTCACACTTCCTGTTAACTCAAAGTTACAGAAATCACAGGCAGCACTCTAAAATTCGTGGCATGTGCACTAATTCACAAATGGGCAGTGTAATTTCCTCAGTTACAGTAAAGTCAGGGGAGGTGGCCCAAGGCTCCTGTCACCTGCACTGACTGTGGATGGCAGGAGGCTCTGGGAGCCAGTCATGGTCCAGATTTCAACTATCCCCTTCAAGATGTTGGTGTGGGCACCTGTGGACTTTGTCCCTAGGAGACCTGTGAGCAGGTAGACCAGCCAGCTGACTCAGGCAGGGCCAAGTGACAGCAACTTCAGAGAGGCTGGGCCAGAGCTCCAGGAAGCTGGCACAGATTTCAGATTTGTTCCAGACCGTGCTGTAACCCAAAAGAATGTCTCCATGGTACAATTTCTGGCAACAATCAAAAGGCCCACTTCAGAAGACAGATAATTTTCATCTGGTAGATTCACATGCAGCTCACTCAGTTTAGAAGAGCCTCTCTATGCTTCATCTCAACTAAGCCAGCAAGGCAGGTTTCACTAAGTCAGGGAAGAGCGAACTAGGTCTTCATGAAGGTCATACCAAATGCAGAGAGCAAAACAAGAGCTAGATCCCAGGTCTTGGCCAGGCATGCTAGCGCACACCTATAATCCCAGCACTCAGGAGGCTGAGGCAGGACAATTGTTGCTCACAAGTTTGAGACCAGCCTGAGCTACAAAGTGAGCTCAAGGCCAGCCTGAACTTCATAGGGAGACCCTGTCTCAAAAAGACAAAAAAAAAAAAAAAAAGAAAAAGGAAGAATGAAATGGACCTGGCAAACCAAGTAAGCCCCAGCAGAGAAGAGTTGGAGAATTTTGAGGAGAGGCACTAGGTAGTTTACCATATGCAAATTCAACATAGTTGGCAAAGAAATGAAAATGGGAAAAATCAGTGAACTAATGTAGGAAATT
>NW_004955463.1:6706383-6728538 GCF_000276665.1 Chinchilla lanigera
TAGGTACACAGAGTTCACTAAGACTCTGGCCCATTAGGCCTACGAGGCCCGGTGGGCCCTGGAAACACCAGATGGATCAGACCTTTAGCCTGTCACTGATGTGCCTGGGCACATCCCTCACCCTCCTAGGGGCAGCTCATCACTGTATGCTGGGAACATCCTGATGCAGGAGACTGCGGCAGAACCAAGTATAAATATTTATGTTAGCGTTGCAAAAATAAGACACATGCTGGGTGCAAAGTATGAACTCCTGCTTTGGAGAGGAGGAGGCCTTTGAGGGCCAATAGGGCAGGGAGGACTCAGTGAATCTGTCTCTACATACAGCCACACCTTGAGGACAACCTCAACGACTCTGGGCTCTCTGGTCTGTCTCTACGGCAGTAGTTCTCAAACAGGGGCACTTTTATCCCCGGGGGGATTTGCCAATATTTGAGACTTTTGCGGTTGTTACAACTGGGGGAAGGGATGCTCCTGGCATCTAGTGGGTAGAAGCCAGGAATGATGCTGTATGTCTTGCAGTATTACAGGACCCACCCCACCACCCCCAAAAGTCAGTAGGCCAGGGTGGAGAAACTCGGCCTAAGGGTGCCATACATGCTGGGCTTAGAGAAGCACTCCCTCAGCTGAGCAACTTCCTCAAGACGCCCAGCTAGTAAAGTCCTCGTTTGAGATCAGGGATCCCATTGCGGCTACTCCAAAGGCTTCTCTGGTTCCCCTCTGCTTCCAGGAAAAACATGGTCCCCCAGCAATGTCGTACTCCCATTCTCACTGTCAATTTCTTCTCCTATAAAGTGGGCATCACAA
This sequence comes from Chinchilla lanigera, assembly GCF_000276665.1. Classification (NCBI taxonomy): domain Eukaryota; kingdom Metazoa; phylum Chordata; class Mammalia; order Rodentia; family Chinchillidae; genus Chinchilla; species Chinchilla lanigera. Next base: position 6,707,188 of record NW_004955463.1, read on the forward strand.
TACCTACCAATTGGTGTTAATATAACAATTAAATAAGGCCTGTGAAGAGGCTTTGTAAAATATTTAATACTAAACTATTTAAATACTAAACTAAGTTACTCTTACCAATAATTAGACAATGCATGCATAGGTAACCACATGGCACAAGAGGGAAAGTCTCTGAGCTTGTGAACTCTGCACAGGGTGGAGTGTCACCTTAACTCAACTACCATATGTGTCAGATGCTGGAGATGGAAAAAAGAACAATAACAGCCTTCCTGTGTAAGGTGAAAAGTTGGAGTTCTAGAATGTTCTCTAGCCCAGTGACTAACAAGATGGCTCTGGAACCAATCTGCCTGGGTTCACATCTTACCTCCCCCTTGTACTAGATGTGTGAACTTGGGAAAGGGATATGATCCCTCTGTCCTCTCTTCAGTAAAATGGGGATTATACCATTACTACACAGTGTTATTACTTACTTGTGATAGTTTGTGGCACACAGGAAGTGCAAGGCCAATGTGAGCTACTGTTATTAACATCTCGTGCTTCCTACAACTTCCTTCCCACAGTGCTGTCTCAGTCTCCAAAGTATGCCCCATGAACAGTTTGTCAAAACTCACTTTTTGTAATATACTGTTGAGGCAGATTCACTGAGGATCGGGGTCAGGACTGTTTTTGTCATATGGCATCTCCACTGCCTAATAAGAGGTGCTCAGAAACTTGTGTTAGTTGTATTAGTCACCAGGGTGATCAAATACCTGAGAAAACTAACTAAAGAAGGAAAGCTGTGTTTTGGCTTGTGGTTTGAGAGGTTTCGGTCAGCCCACAGTCAGCTGGTTTCTTTGCTTTCAGGTTTGTGCTGAGGCATAAACATCATGGTGGAAGGGTTGATGGAGGAAAGATGCTTACCTCGTGGCAGTCAGGAAACAGAGAGGTAAGAAAACCCCAAAGAGGCCAGGACCAGATACTGTGAGTGCCCAAGTATCCAGTTAATACTATCCTTTAGTTATTGCAAGCTGATGAGGTCCACAATCTCCCAAATGAGGGTACAGTGAAGGCTAAATAAAAAGAGGCAAATGGAATGATCCTCCAGGAGGATCAAAGCTCTCTCACAGAATTCAAGATTTTCTCAGGGCTAAGACCAAGACTTTCTCTGGGTGGCCTGTATTTTTTTAGTTATCAGAAGAAAGGAAGAGTATTTAAGAAGGGTGAAACCACTCAAGCACTTTTGCAAATAAGGTGTTAAATTAATCCACCCAGGAGTGAGATGCCTGAGGCTATCAGCTTTATGTAGTTGAGATGGGATCCCCGTGTCCTTGGCTATGATCTTGTCTTATCTTTTGAGGATTTCTGGCTTCATCCACCATTTCAGGCTTTAGTAGGGATTAATGACTCACAGAATTTAACTTACAATGAGTCCACCACCCATCTCCAGACAAGGAGCCTAGGGATTGGATAGACTCACAAGTAAACATGAAAAGCCAATTAGTTCATTTAAATCCTGCTCAGGGCTGCTTTGTAGTGGTCTCCATCACCCAAGGTCCCACTCCCATGAGTCACACCCTTCAGCTAGGCCCTACCTGTTTTCATCACCTGTCCATATGCCATCAGTCTCATCAATGGATTAACCCAATGATCCAGGGCTGGGGATTTAGCTCAGCGGCACAGCACCTGCCTGGCAAACGCAAGGTCATGAGTTCAATTCCCAGTACCAAAAACAAAAAACAAAAAACAAAAAACAAACAAACAAAAATCCAATGATCCATTCACTACAAATGATCCAAAACCCCACAAAGTGCCAACCAAGCCTTCTGCACACTGAGCTTTTGGGAAACATTTTAGACAGCCACTCTAAGATGTGTTGGATTAATAAATAAAAGGATGAATAAGTCTTCTGCTCCAAGGAATCATACCACCTAGTAGAGACCTGTCAACAAGTACTTACAAAGTAATACTTACAGTTATTAAAAGAGATGCAGTTATTGATTCAAGCTGTATTTACAGATCATCTAGTGCCCACCAAGCTTCTCCTGAGTAAGACAGGAAGCCTGGGCAGTGTTGTGAGCTGAGCAGTAACATGATTTAGCCTAAAAGGGTCACTCTGTCTATCCCGTGAAGGCAATATCCCCAAGAAGGGATGTGGTACACTGGGCGCAGGGGCGCCATGGATGCAAACTTCTGTAGTGGAGTCGTTAAGGGGCTGTTTGGAGGTGCAAGAGGCCTCAGTGTTGGTGGGAAGGAATGTGTCAGGGCCTGAGCCAGATAACGGGAGGAGGGGGTGCTGCACTGGAAAGGTCAGCAGGGCTGTGTCACGGGGGGCAGGTGCTACTCCTAACACATCCTTTGTTTTCATGGGCCTTACTTGCTTGTACTAGACAGGCACAACATGGAATGGGTAGTGAACGACTTCCGCTAGCATTTCCTTATCTCTTATTGGCCCACGTGAATTTTTGGGATGTAGTCATTTTCTTAGTTCCTGGTCATGACAGAGGTATACTGAGGACACCTGGGTGACACTACTCTAGCACATCGGTGCCATGGGGATTTGACCCACCCTGAACTGCAATTCCAGATCCAGGAACTTGTGCGCATAGCTCCCCTTTCTCTCAGGCACACTTGTCTAGGGCAAGAAAAGGCAGTAATAGATCTCCCTGTTTCTCCAAAGGTAGGTGGTCTTATTCTTGGGCGCCTACTCTCTGTCCCAGCATATCCCGCCAGTGTGGCATCTTGGTCCTTCATGTAAATACACCCTGGGTGGTCTCATGCCTGGCCCTCCTGCCATGCCTGAATACGCTGGAGTTCCCAGTGGATTCCTCATGCTCTGTATAAATATGTCCAAACCATGTACAGGGAGTTATGTACATCCATAGAAGTGTCTGTATACACAGATGACATTCCAGATCTCACTGATCTAAAGTTAGAGCAATGTGTTTTCAAGTCTTTATGCTAGAGTTTCTATTCAAGCCAGTGTTCAGATGACTGGGTTGTGGGAAAGAACATTACTTCTCTACCTCAGTGTAAACATGAAGAAAGAACTCATGTCTGTGTTATTACAGTTACTCTAGTTTGGGGGACAAAGGAATTTTCCACTGAGGCTTTGACCCTCCACTTGAAAGTACACTGACAGCATTTCTTTTCTCTTCCTATTTTTACATCTCTGTGTGTGTGCACATGTGTCTTTATATTTCTATACCAGGCAAACATTTGGTGTTTAAGACATAGGGCAGGTGATGAGAAGGAGGGATGAACACAGTGGGAGAGAGTGCGACCTACAATAGTCTCCCACTGGAATCCATGTTGACCCTGTCCCATCTCAGAGCTCCTGGCTCCAGTGCCATGGGTAACCAGCAGAGAAACTGCTGCTCTTGCTACAGAGCCATTCTTGCAGCTGGCCTGGGATCAGGGGACCGGTGCTGAGGGAAGGGGTCCCGTGGGAGCTGGACTGTTAAGCCATTTTCCTTCCCACACTAACAGTGGAGCCCTCAGCTTCTGGAACACCTGCATGAGTTCAGACAGCACCTGACCTACCTAGACCTCTTGAGAGTAAAGACAGCTACTGCTCTACTTCAGTCTTACAAATCTCCTGCATATTCTCTCCTCTTGTGGCCAAGCCTAACTAGAAACATAGAAAAAAGGGGGTTGTAGGTGGTCTCGTTCAGCTCAGCTGAGTGGGCGTTGCAAAGCTGCTTCCTTTCTATAAACCCAAGTGAAGAAGTTTGAGTGGGAAAGATATGGCTGCAGTTTCAGTGGCACCACCGCCAGCCACAGAGATGGTGGTGTTGTGTGTTTCGATTGTGCTTGCTGGAGTTTAACCATATCTTTCCCACTCACTTGTCCCTGCTTGCACCAGCACAGGGGTAACCAGGGAGTCTGTGATCTAAGCAAATGTCCCGCAAGGAAATAAGATGCTCAAACAAAGGTTTTCCAGGGCACGCTCAGTTCCTATGAGTGAGGAGAAGCACCTCCTTCTTCTGGCTCAGGTCTTCACAGCAAAAGTAGCATTGTTTCTACTATATCTTACTTCTTTCAACCATGTTTTGCTTATTTCAAAGAAAGACAGATGCAGTAATATGTGCTTCGAGATTACGCAGTGTTTGCAGTTACTATTTAACAGGTACAACAATACAGCTGGGACATGAAAATGTTTTGGAACAGGATGGTGATAAAGACTGCACAACACTTAGTGCTACAGAGTTATATACTTAAAAATGGTTAAAATAGTAAATGTTTCATTAGACAAATTAGATATATTTTATCACCATTCATTCATTTTCTTTTTTGTGATGCTGGGAGTAAAACCCAAGGCCTCACACATATTACACAAATGTTACTCTTCCAGCCTGACTACAGTTTTTAAAGCACATAACCAAAAAATTACATGTTGTATAGCCCAGGAACCCTCTGTCCCTCATTCTTCCAACACGTGTATTGGCCAGCCCAAGGTGCTTCCGTTTCCCATTAGCCTGTGGGGATGAAAAGACACTAAGGATGAGCTCTGTGTGGGGAAAGGCATGAACACAGGGTCTTATAAAGAGACTTGTATTACATGCATAAAAATGAGTCAAGTAAAAAGCAAAAAATCTATGTACATAAAAGATAGTTAAGATAGTTACAATACTCATTTCTTTTAGTTCATTGAAAAGAAAGGTTTGTGCTAATATTGTTTGGACAATTAAATGCCAATATCTTGTACTCCAACTAATTTAAACATAACAATACACATGTGTTAAACATTTTTCTCTCCTGTTATCTTGTTTTGAAATTTTGTTTTGTTTTGTTTTTCTCTTTTTTAAAAAAAAAAAGCCAGTGAGCCATCAATATGTATTTGGGCAAAGAAATATCTACCCTTTTCTTCTGATAAGATTATGGAAGGAAGAAAAGCAGAAAACTTCCTAATTATATTTATAAGAACAGCCCATTGCCTGGAAAGCTTGAGGTCCTGAGTTCAACCCCCACAAAAAAAACAACCGATGATCTCTCAAGCAAGAGAATTTCTAGCCAAGCGCAATGGAGATATGCTTACCTGTGAGGGTGTCTGTGTGCTACTGCCCTGGAACCCTGAGAAGTACAGAAAGACACTTGAGCACCTCAACTTATATTAGGGATATAAAAACCAAATGCCTAAAACCAAAAATGTTCTGGAAAAGAAATCATGGCAATAAAAGTAATACATGGAAGTCAGAAGAAAACTACTTATACTTTTTAGCAAAAAAAGACCTGAGAATAATTTTGAACTATAAAAACTTAAATCATTGCAGAATGTTTGTAAAATAAAGAGAAAAAATACCTACCACCCTAACACTACCATATCAATATTTCTGAGCCTTTTTTTCAAAGACTTAGTTTTAATTATATTTTCATGCGTTATCACTCACTTAGAAACCTTAAATGATTTCCCTGTGTTTATAAAGTCCACATACCTTATCCTGTTGTTCCGAATCTGATGCTAACATACGCTGTCAATCTTAACATCCCAATTCTCCTGGTGAATTCATGGTGCTGGTAAAGCCATTTTGTCCACTGTCTCTGAATCAACTTTGATCTTTCCCATATTTGACCACACCTACCTGGAACCTCTCCCTCTTCTCATTTCCAGCTTATAACGTCTTCTGAAATGCAGTTGAAATCTTGTTTCCTCTGGTCTTTCCCCAGCCGTTCCCAGCCCACAGTGAGTCATCCTTCTTTGCAGAGCCTTTGATAAATATTATCCTTATACTTTATTGGACAATTAACCATTGGCTGCTTTATGGCTGTTATTGTCCTCAACATTTATGTGGAAACATTTTTTTAAAAATTTTGAGACAAGGTTTCACTATGTTGCCAAGGTTGGCCTCAAACTCCTGGGTGTAAGCAATGCTTCTGCCTCAATCTCCCAAGTAGCCAGGTTACAGGCATATGTCACTGGGCCTGGCTATGTAAAGCTTTTTTCCTCCTGTGCTACAGATTGAGCCCATTTGATTATTTTCCCTGCATTAAGCCCCTTGGAAGCACAGAAAATCTTGTGCTCTTAGGGACAATGTTATCTAATACTAGCAAAATCTCAAATTCTAACTTACTGCCTTTGTTTAAATGCTATAATATTGACTCTTCAGAAAATCTTTGTATAACTTCCACTTAATCTTAAGTGTATGACTGAAGTCATCTCTGAATTGTTAAAAAGCAATTTAAAATGTTTAGCAAACATAGCATCTGATTAAATAGAAAATATACTTATTTCAGCTCTGCAGTTTCCTGCCCTCACAAACTATTTAAAAAAACAAACAAACAACACTCTAGGAAAGGAGTTAATGACTCAGTGTTAGTCTGGTGTGCAATACAATTTTAGAAAGACAGAAATTTTGCATTGTTTTGAAAAACAAAGCTTCCTGGGCTTGGACAACTTCTTTGGAGCAGGAGTACGTGGCCAGAAGCTGTTCTAGGGGGCTTTTTGCTGCCAGCCTCATGAGACTCTCCCTTGGACCTGTGGGATTTCAGAATAGGCAAAATTCTATTCCATGATTTTGAAATCTAATGCAGTACACAAAACATCCTACACTTTGCTCAGGAGCAAGCGGACATAGCATTACGGGCACCTGGACAGAGGAAGGCACCAGGCACAGGAGGTTTACAGAGCAGCGTGAGCTGCTGAGGCAGGCGGTGCACAACTGGAACGCCAGCACGGTCCCCAGCATGGACTGGAATGCCACACGGTGGAAACCACAAAACAGAGAGAGGCTGGAAAGGAAGGAGGCCAACAGAAGCTCAGAGCTTCCTCCTCAAGGAGCAGGCAGTCATGGGCTGTGACAACAGATTGGCTGTGACATCGTTCAAGGAGAGGCCCCCAATCCTCAGAAGTCTCGGAAATGAACAGAGGGACTGTGGGAATCAAGAAGTTGCCAGAAGTAGCAAGAGGGAAGGCACGCGCCTTCTGAATTGCTTCACCATTCCTTCCTGCTTCTCTGTCTTGGCCAAACATATTCCGGATGCTGCTCACTGGATGATGTAATAATGATTGAACTACTTACTTAAATGCATTTGAGTTACACATTCTGGAGTAGAGAGTTTGCTTAGGTTAGGAAAAATAAACATTAGCAGAGGCGATTTCAGAGTGTCAGGGTTATGATAGATTCTTCTCACTTCATTGTACTGACCCAACTCTGCAATAAAATATACTGCTGCTTGTTTATTTATTTATTTATTCATTTTCTGGTGTGTGATACTAGAGATTGAACACAGGGCCTTCACGCTGAGCTACCTCTGAAGCCTTCTTTCAGTTTTAAAAAAATTTTTATTTTAAAGAAAACAAGAAAACAAAACTTCAAAACAAGATGGTAGGAAGGTAATAACGGTTAATACAGGACATATGGTTATCTTCAAATTAGTTACACAAAGTACAAAAAACAAACAAATAAAGTACAAGACATCGGTATTTAATTGTGCAAACAATATTAGCACAAACTTTTCCCCAGTGAACCAAAGAAATTAGTAATATAATTATCCCAACTATCTTTTATACATATACAACTTTTTTCTTATCCTTGTCTTCTTTTCTCCATTCCCCCATCCCAGTTTCTCTTTCCTTTTGAAAGTTCTTCCTATTTTACAATATCTTTCGTACATTTTGGATCTTATTTACTGTTTCAGCTTCTCACACTAGGGAGACAATACATGTTTACACATGTACATCTGGTTTATTTCACTTATGAGTATGGTCTCAAGTTGCATCCATTTACCTGTAAGTCTCCAGTTTATCCTTCTTAATGGGTGAGTAGTACTCCATTATATATATGGAGACCACATCTTTTTTATCCATTCCTCAGTTGATGGGCATTTGGGTCATTTCCAAGATCTAACTATTACAAATTGTGCTGCTATAAACTTGGGTGCACATATATCACTGTAGCATGATGTTTTTAATTCTTCTGGGAAGATACCCAGATCACTAAGTTGCCCAGGATGGCCTCCAGTTTGTGATCCTCCTGCCTCAGCCTTCCAGAGTGCTGGGATTACAGGTGCGTGTCATCACACTCAGCCTCAGAGATTTGATACTAGGATGCCTTGTGGAAATGATAAAAGTAAATTTATAGGGTGTCTTAGTTACTTTTCTCACTGCTGAGACAAAATACCCAACACCCAAACTTAAAGAAGGAAAGGTTTATTTAGCTCACAGTTTGTAAGGGTTTCAGTCCATAGTTGGCAGGTTCCAAGGCAGGTTGGCTTGGCAGGGTGCATTGCAGAGAACAGTTCATGGTGCCCACAGGGCAGCAAAAGCAACAAGGGACCCTAACAACATCTTTCTGCCCCTTTTATCTTATCCAGATTACTTAGGGTAATCTGTGAGCAGCACTCACAGCCATAATCCGAGCCTCCTTGATCCAGTATTGCACCATGAATCAATTCCAGCATCACACACTCTAGATCCAGCCATCCCTGAAAACACCCCATCTATGACCATGTGAGGCTTTTGGGGGGACATCTAAACATAAGCCATAACATGAGGGAAAAAGTTTATGTATAAATGTATGTATGTTGTAAAGTCATAGATACATACACAGAAAATAGACATAGTAAAATGTAATAAATATTCAGGGAATTTTGTATCTCTCTATATAGCTAATGATTTCCATCATGCCAATCAAAACAGACTATTTTCTGTTTTGATTACAGAGCAGCGTGAGCTGCTGAGGCAGGCGGTGCACACCTGGAACGCCAGCATGGTCCCCAGCATGGACTGGAACTAAAAGCCTCCCAAACTGCTTTTTCCTGCCCCTTACTGTCACCCATTTGAGAACACCACTGAGGATTCCATCACCAGAGATCAGTTTTGCCTAATCTCAAAGCTTGTGTAAATGGAATCATACAGTATATTTTTTTTTTCTGTGTCTGGCTTTGACTCAATATTATGACCCCCATCGTTAGATTTTAGTCTACAATGTACTATTTTCTTCCTGGTGTTAAATAAAATGTAATAAACCAAGTAATTAAAGGTCTAATTTTTAGGCTCTGGATAATTAATGTTTATATTTATCCTATTTGGTCCCAAATAGGCAAAATTGCCTTAAGGATAGGAACAGAAAGTCACAAACATAGAAATATAACTTATTAGCCAGGAAAGAAAAAAGTGTTCCAGTTCACTTTTAATCTAGGAGGTTAAAGCCAAAAAAAAAAAAATGGTGTGCTTATCTTGTAAATAATCATTTCTAAAATGATAATATTTGACACTAGATGTGTTAGTCAGCTTTTTTCCCCCCCCTTTATTTTGTGGTCCCTGGGAAAGAATACCTGACACCCACAATTTAAGGGAGGAGAGGCGTGATTTGGTTTACCCTTTCAGAGAGTTCAGTCCAAGATTGGCTGGCTCCAAGGCAGAAGCATCTTGGAGGAAGGGGATGCTGGGTCAAAGCTGGTCAACTCATATAGGAAAATAGAACACAGGGGAACAGTGCCAGTGAAAAACGTACTCCCCAGAGATACATACCTAGTAACTCACCTCCAGCAGGGACATGCCTCATCTATGTCAGAGGATTAATCCACTGATAAGGATAGGGACCCATAATCCACAAGTCTCTTAATCCAGTGAAACTGACAATTAAGATTAACCAGCACACTAGTAAGTGTTCAATAAAATGGGAATATTCAAATGCACCCACTGAGAATATAGATTGTTGAATAAAATTCCAGCACTTTAAAGAGTTTTCATTCTCCTTTGACATTTCCTTCATCTTAAATGTAAGAAAGGGCTTTTACAAAGGTACTCATCCAATACCCAAAAGTAAGAAACCACCTAAACATGCAGCAGTTGGGAAATGGTTATAAAATGTGTTAAGGGGAGATGGGGTGCCACATGCTTGGAATCCCAGCCACTTGAGAGGCTGAGGCAGGAGACTGAAACTTGGAGGCCTGCCTGGACAAGTTAGTGAGCCTCGGTCCCAAAAATTTAAAAGGAATTTTAAAAGGGTTAAGGAAGTAGCTCAGCATTCCCTTGGTTTAATACCCAGTACTGGGGGGAAAAAGAAAGAATATTATATTGAAGGACTGGCAGTGGGCACGTCTAATGAGCTGCAGAACAAAAACTGAGAACACTGCAGAAACTTAGCAAGACTTCTTTACAGCCTGCTTCATCCTGCTTCAGCCTGTTTTGTTCTACATCCCATATTACAAAAGGGAAAGCTCTGGAACCCATGGGTTTATCATTCAACAATGAATGGACTATTTTTTAAACTAATTAACAAATGAAAGATGAGAAAACATAATGTAAATTTATCACAATTTCTAGCATTTTTTTCTGACCAATGTAGATGATAATGGCTATCATGGTAATAACTAGTATTTACTATTTATCTTAATATTGGGGGCTGACTTATAGGGGAGGCTTTACCAAGTGCTTTGCATTGTCTCACTTATTCTCATTTTATTTTACTTGTTTATTTATTTTATGGCATTGGGGATTGAACCCAGGGTTTCCCACACACTAGACAAATGCTTTACCACTGAGCTATACAACCAGCTCCTTATTCTCACACATGTAGCAGCGCTTGTCTTACCCAGTATCTCCAGGATAGGGCAGGCTTGGGAGGGATGATGCTGCCCGAGTTGTGGTGTAGGGATCCTACGGAAGCGGCCAAGTCCAAAAAGGAAAAGACTGCGCAGGAAACAGGAAGCTCTAGGCTTCCCCAGGGCACGCCCAGATTACCCAGGGCTCAGGCCCCCTTGTGACCGTTTTCCCCAGACACCTGAGGAATAAGAAAGGGCTGGTGCCCTAGTCTAGCTGCAAGGCAGCCAAACAGTGCCGGCAGCTGAGTCCCTAAGTGCAGCCTGTGCGACAGGAATCACCGAAGACCAGGTCTGTGCGCTTTGTGGCTTCCCTATGATATAGCGGAAATAATATAATTCTAACCTGTTAGATAATAAAATCTAGGGCTGGGGATTTAGCTCAGCGGCAAAAGCGCCTGCCTGGCAAGCGCAAGGTCGTGAGTTCGGTTCCCGGTACCGGAGAAAAACCAAAAAAAAATAAAAATAAAAAAAAGATAATAAAATCTAACCTGTTAGAAGGTAGATATGCTGAGTTTGTGTTTCCAAAATTGAAAATGAATTTTAAGGAACAATGGAGGTTAAGAGCAGGAAAATTTTATTGAGAGAGATAACTCCTGAAAGACAGGAGTGGACCCAAATTTGCCAATGAATCCACTTTTTTTTTGGTCTTTTTCAGACAGGGTTTCACTATGCAGTTCAGGCTGGCCTTAAGCTCACCATGTAGCCCTGGGTGGCCTTGAATTTGTAGCAATCCTGCTTAAGCCTCCAGAGTGCTGGGATCATGGATGTGTGCCACCATGCCCAGCAAACCCACTTTTTAAAAACCCACTATGATCTATAAGATTACAAGTGTAGCCACTTAGATAATAATGAGCCAATGGGAAAGCAGGTCATTGATCCAATGGGGAAGCAAGTGTTCATGGAAAGAACAAAGACCTTTTTAGGAAGGGATGGATCAGGAGGTCCTGGTCACCCACCAGGGTTACAGAGGCCTAACTAGACTTTATTGGACCAGGTGGTATCAATTATAGTATAATCTTTAATTTATTGGTTATCCCTCAGGGGATATGTGGTCCTGGTCATTCCGTCTTCATCTTGAAGCCTAGCCTTCAACACATGCACCTCTGGCCGCAGTTATAATGAGTCTCATCTTCTGTACTGACTAGGCCCTCAAGGGCCTTGCCCTGTATGACTGCATATAATATTTTTACCTGTACTAGCTGTCTATAATATCTGCACCTCGGGTCAGTGAGCAAAGAAGACAAAAATCCTTGGGAGTAAAGGATATGCAAATTCTACTCACCGCTTTGCTCTGCTTTACATCTTTTTTTGTGTGTGTGTGTGTGCTGGGAATTGAACCCAGGACCTTGCATTTGCCAGGCAGGTGCTTGTGCCACTGAGCTATATCCCCAGCCCTTGCTCTGCTTTAGTGCTGTAGGAGGAATAACCCATCTTTCCATTTTCACCCAAAGTCCAGTACTTCATTACCCTCCCCACCAACCCAGTCATCCCTGGCTCCTCCCGAGTCTTGACTTGCACGCATCCTTAGAGTCTGTGAGACGATAAAAGAAAGGTTTGACTCAATTCCCTTCCCAAGAGTACTAAATATTATTAGGGAAATGCTCAATGATAAAAACTGTTCAGGACCCAAGAAAAGCATTTGTGAAAGAGGGTATCTGGCTTCTGAGGGAGGAGTGTGGGGACCTGGGTGCTTGGGTCCCATCGTGTTTGGGCTGGTGTTCCTCTGTTGGATGGGAATCCTCAGGCCAGCAGGAAGGTCAAGAAGGGACAGTGAGAAGCAGAAAGGAATCCAGGGCCACGGCAGGAGGCTGTTTGGTTGAACCTGGCAACCTCTTCCGCGGCTTCCTAAATAGAACTGTTCGGTGAGCTGTGTCTCCAGAGGTCATACGCAGGTGGCGTAGTGAGGCAGGGACAGAAGTAGCTGTTTGCACTTTCAAGGTCAGAGGTACTTGGAGAAAGCACCATGAGCACATTCTTTCTTGTGTTCAATGTCATCATTGTTTTCCAGGTTCCCAGGGAGCTGTGTGAGCTGCAGGCCTGCCCAGGCCCTGCCACACGATAAAAGCCTGCATTCCACTCGGCTCCTTATCGGAAGAACATTCCTGACTCCCAGGGTCAGAACCAGGAGACTCGCTGACAGACTAGGCTCTGCTGACAGCACGCAGAGACAGCCCTGGGCTCAGGACCCTCCCGGACTTTTCTTCTGGAGTGGAATTCTGAGGTAAGAGGACATTCCAGAGAACAGAGGCTAGGGCAGTGTGTCACCAGAACACACTGGTGTCGTCAGCCTGGTTTGTTTAGGGCAGCAGCCATAGTCCCGTGTCGCAGCGTCCCCTGGCTGACGTGCTCTGGCTTGTGCTGTGTACGGTGAAAGAGCTGCGCGTGGACTCTGTTGACTGGAAAGTTATGTTCTCTGTTAAAAAATAACAGCACAAGGAAAATCTGCTGGCAACAGAGCAAAGAGAAAAGGAGACATAAATTCAGAGACCAATTATTTTTCACAGGAAAGAAATCTTTCTCACCAATCTTTGGAAACGGACTCCCTATGTTTTCCCCGAAGAGAGCGGTTTTGTATCCCAGTGAGATCTTAGTAATATTTCCCATTTATGTAGGCACATCAGCTCTGTTTGTGAAAGAAAACAGACACTTTTCCTGGCCTTGCATGCTATGCAGAGGATTGTTCACACATGCAGGCGCACGCGCGCACACACACACACACACACACAAGTGCAGCACTAGGCACTTTGCAAATATAACCTGTACGGGGAAGAGTTAAGGTTATGGAGGAAATTTGCTTTCCAAAAGTGTTTCAGCTGCTTTTCTGAGACCTTGTTCTAAACCAAGGGTCACCAGCCCTCAGCCAAAGGGAAGCAGGCTGCATAGCAGGAGGTGAGCAGCGGGTAGGGCTGGGAGGCAGTGAAGCAGCCTCTGTAGTAACAGCTGCTCCCCATCTCTGGCATTACTGCCGAGCTCCACTTCCGGTCAGATCAGCTACTGCAATAGCTTCTCACAGAAGCAAGATCCCTACTGCAAGCTGCATATTTGAGAGATCTAGGTGCTCCTTCCTGTGAATCATCCCATCACCATCACCCCATCCCTCTTCCCCCAACTCCCCGACCTCCCATGGGCAGAAAAATTGTCTTCCATGCAACTGGTCCCTGGTGCCGATGACTTTGGGGAGAGCTGTTCTAAAAGGTCTATCTGGTTCTTTTCCCATATGAATGACCATAAAGTTCAGGGACCCGGGAAATTTACCTGGGTTAAGGACAGTCAGCCTCGAGGTTCCTTCTATGACTACCAACCCCTTCCCAGTCAGGCCCCAGGGGCAACATAAAGGCTGCATCTCTGTCCTTTGCTGGAAGGAGGGTTGCGCTGTAGGCTTCCTCAGCCCCCAGCAGAGCACTTCTGGGCACCTTGTTACCAGTGCAGATTCCGACTCAGGAGGCCCTGGTGGAGCCTGAGAGTCCGTGTTTCTAACTAGCTCCCAGGAGACACTAGGGCTGAGGATGGGTGTCAAGATTCATGTTCCAGAGACAGCAGGCAACCTGTGCACGCCTGAGGACTTTATCCTTGTCCCCGGGCAGGCAAGGTTCCTTCTCCCCTCCAGGGCTCACACGTCTGAGCTGCTCTCATGTGCTTAGCCTGCATTCTGTCCTCGTGCCCCTGAAGAACTGAGTGACACTGTGCACCCTGACTTCCTCCTGTGCCCCGCTGAACGCCCATGAAATCTATAATAATAATATGAGCAACCCGATGAACTCTGCAGCAGTCACTGCGCCAACCAGGTACTCCATCTACATTAGCGGCTCCTAATGGAGTGTGTGACTTGCATACCTCTGATTCAGCGGAGGACACCAAGCCTCGGAGAAGTTAAATGACTTGTCAGAGGTCACACAGCTAAGAAGCAATGGGGCTAGGGATGCTAATCATTGTCCTGTGCTTCTGCCCCCTGAGAAACAGGGCTAGCAAGTGCCAAGAAGAATCTGAAGAGTGGGTGAAGAGCTTCCTGGACGCTGGGCACTGCCCTGAAACCTGTGCCTGCTTCTCTGTGTAGGACCCTATGCTCACCCAACAGGCCCCTCCACAGCCTCCGCATCAGGCACTGGAGCTAGGTTTAAAAAGAGGAACAGGGCGGGGCTGCGGATTTAGCTCAGCGGCAAAAGCGCCTGCCTGGCAAGCGCAAGGTCGTGAGTTCGGTTCCCGGTACCGGAGAAAAAACAAAAAACAAAAAATTAAAAAAACATAAATAAATAAAAAGAGGAACAGGGCTACTTACACCTTGTCGCAAGAGAAAACAAAAAGGGTGACGATCTTCCCATCATGGGGCTTTGGGAAAGATGAAGCTATAGAGGGAAATGTGCTCATCGCAGACAGTGGCCCTCAAATAATCTTTACTTCCATTTTCAGCTCTCAGTGGCTCTGGCACCCTCCCTGCAAGACTGAATAAGAGTCACTGAAGGCCTTTATCTACTCTGAAGTCTTTAATACTCAATTGTCCACCACATGACTGAAAAAAGAAACATAGGCCCCCTGTTCCCAAATGTAGCAGAGGCCAAAGGCTCGGGTGACATCTTGTTCTCTTATATGAATGCACACACATATATACACACATGTGAGCAAATCACACACACATGCATGCACAATGTGATTTGTAGTTGAGCTCTCACTTCATTGAAAGTGTTAGCGTCCCATCATTATTAAAAAAAGTACCTAAGAGAATTAACTTATAAAGAGAAAATTTCATTTCGGCTGACAGTGCAGGAGGTTTTAACCCATAACCAGCTGGCTCCATTGCTTTGGGCATGTGTTGAGGAAGGACATCATGGGAAGAGTGTGTGGCAGAGTGAAACTTCTCAGCTCATTGCCAGGGAGAGAGAGAGAAAGAGAGAGACAGAGAGAGAAAGAGACAGAGAGACAGAGAGAGAGAGAGAGAGAGAGAGAGAGAGAGAGAGAGAGAGACCAGGGTCCCATCGTCCCCTTTGGAAGCACACCCCAGTGACTTAGAGAGCTTTCACTAAGGCCCAGCTTTTAAATTTTCCAACACCTTCCAATTGCAGTATCCTGGAAACCAAGGCCTTCGGCAGACATACAACCTCCCAACTATAGCATTAAACTCATTGTGGAAAATGATCAACCGTGGTCATCTTTTCCTGAATTCTTTCTTGTCCGTAGATCAATCCAGTCTCTCCATAGTGCACCGTGGGGGATAAACCACCCCATATCCTTCACATTGTTCCAAGTGCTTGTTTTAATACCTCACTTTAGCCAAGATGTGACTTTTTCTGCAGGACACTTCCCTCCCGTCCTTGCAGGATGAACCCATTCTCCACCTTCCTGAGGGCCTTTCCTTGCCCTCCCCGCTTGTTTTCCTATTTTGCCACCACCAACTCTTAGGTGTTCTGTAAACATCTGCACCATTCTTTTCACTATCCTCTCTCCATCTTCCTCGTTCTTGCCGGCTGTTCCCTGGGATCCTCTTCAGATGTCCTAGTCTCTTTTTCCTCATCATTCTAGAAACATCCAGCGGTGTCCTTTTATTCCAGTTCCTCAGCCTCTTCAGGTCTAGAGACCTTTATCTCCATTCATTTCGTGTCACAAAGACACAAGCTGATGACCATGCAAAAAGCAGCTCCACCTCTGGATCACTGAGATTCTCCTCTGCTCTGTAGTCCCTCTTTTCCTTGCACCTGCTACACCCATGACCTTATGACTTCCTCTCTCACTGTCTTCTCAGTGTCCTCCTAAGTGTCCTTGGATTCTTCTGCAGCATGAATATGGTTTGGCCTCTCTGAAACACGTGTTGGAATTTGATGGCTATTATGTCAGTGTGAGAGGTAGAGTTTTAGACTGAGTCATTCTGAGAGAGTGATGCTTTTCCCCTGAGTGCGTTCCCATGAGACTAGGCTGTTAGACAGTGAGACTACCCCTTGTCTCTTCTGCACCCACCACCTTGCTCTTCACCCTTTCTGCCATGAGTTGAAGCAGCACAAGGCCCTTACCAAGAGCAGAGAACATGCCGTGCTGTCTGACTTCCCAGGCTCCAGAACTGCGACCCAGTCTCAGGTATTCTTTTATAGCAAAAGAAAATAGACTAAGCCATCCAGTGTAGAGCCTCACTGCCTGTGAGCCATGCAGTCCTCGCTAGGCTGGGCCATTTCCTGTCTGCACCATTCCCATGAGATCCCTCCCCAGCATTCCTGTCCCATTACTTTCAGCGTCTCCTTAAACCTCATGAGGCCTCTGCGGTGGACAACCTGCACCTATCACTCCCCTCCCTATGCTGTGAGGTCACTAACTGAGGCACCTGGGTCTTTGGGGAACATTCAACAGCCAAACTATATCAGAGGTCATTCACTGCTTGGGGGAGCTCTTTGTCATTGTAGCTGTGTATCTTATTTTTGCCCATTCATTATTAGACTATAGACTCTGAGGCAATGAAATTGATCTCTCTGAAGCTCTGTGTAATTTCCAGTATCGTTTTAATTACTTGTTCTTCTCTTTGATTGTTTGATCAATCTTACATCTGGTGGACTGAGCAACTTCGCTGAAGACAACAGTATGTAATGTAGCAACCATTGTTATTCCTGTCATTTATTTTGAGGCCATGTATTGTTTCTGTTGTTTTTGTTTTTGTCTTCATTGGTGTTGTTTTATTAGTTTTTTTCTCTTTAAAATAAAAAAAATGATCTCTCTCTCTCTCTCTCTCTCTCTGGAGGTGGAACCCAGGTTTGTACATGCTCAGCAGAAAGTCTACCATTGAGATATAACTCCAGCTCTCTTTATTTTTTGTTTGTTTTTTGTCCTTTTCTTCTTCTTTTTTTTTTTTCTTTGTCTTTTTTAGACAGGGTTTCACTATGCAGTTCAGGCTAGTCTTAAGCTCATTTTGTAGCCCAAGCTGGCCTTGAACTGGCAGTGATTCTTCTGCCTCAGCCTCCCAAGTGCTAGGATTACAGGTGTTCGCCACCATTCCTGGCTTCTTTTTTGTCTTTTTGAGACAGAGTTTCACTATGCAGTTCAGGTGGGCTGTGAACTCACTTTGTAGCCCAAGCCTTGAGCTCACAGGAATTCTCCTGCTTCTGCCTCCCGAGTGCTGGGATTACAGGTATGCACCATCATACCTGGCCAGCTCTGTTTCTTAATAATCAAACTTTTCTCTAATATGGACAGATTTCCATGTGTGGAAAAAGGCAACAACAGGTTTTTTGCTACAAAAAATGGCATCAAGTGCAACATCATTTTTCCAATTACAGCTTTTGTTTTTATACAAATTTCTGTTTATTTTTACTGATTTATTGTCTTCCAATTCTGGCAACCTCTATAACTTGAATCCCAACATTTGTAGATTTGGTTTGTTATTTGAGAAACTATCTTTGTTTCTTTTACCCAGATTTTTTAGCCACATTTTTTGCCTACATCATTATTTATTATAAAAAATTATGAGCAAGTTCCTTAAGACTGGCTTTTCTGGCATGGTTTCTTTGTGGTCAGGGCTGTGTGACTCTCAGACTAGAAAATGTGTCTAGGATGAGTTAGTTTCTCAATCTGAGATTTATACACTTTGAGATTGTCAGTGTCCAGAGTATATACTTTTACTCTTTTTATCAATGCTATTTATATTGAAAGTCATTAACTGAATTACCCAGAACCTCTTATCATCAGGTCTTTGAGTGGAGATGTGGTAAGAAAAATCTTTTGTATAAACTGAGCATTTATAAGCAATAAGGAAAGAGTTGTAAGAATAGGATAAATTTGGCTTATAATTGGGCTTACACAATAGCCATCATCTACATGAAAAGGAAATTAACTTACCCAGATGATGCACAGACCGACGATATAGGTAAAAGAATAAATTTGGGGGGCTGAGGATATAGCTCAGTGGCACAGTACCTGCCTGGCAAGCACAAGGCCCTGAGTTCGATTCCCAGCACCAATAAATAAATAAATAAATAAATAAATAAATTTTTCCCCCACAGATTTGAGTCTTCCAGATTTTACAAATAAAAACGTAATGTGCCCAGTTACATTTGAACTCAGATAAACAACGTTGTTCTTTTTAAAATATAACTATGTCCTCTGCAGTAGTTGAGACACACTTGTAATGGTTAATTTTGTGTCAACTTGACAGCCAAGAGGTGCTCAGATATTTGATTAAATAGCATTGTTGGTGTGTGTGTGTGGAAGGTTTCTGGATGAGAATAACATTTGAGTCGATAGACTGAATAGATTATATTGTCTTCCCAGATGTAGCTGGGCCTTAGTGAATCCGTTGAAGGCCTGAGTAGGACAAAAGGTTGGGCAAGGAGAATTTGCCCTCACTCTCTCTCTGACTGGCAGTCTTTGAACTGGGGTGGTGATCTCCTGCTTCGACACTCAGGCTGAAATTTGACCATGAGCTCGCCTTGTCCTCAGGCCTTTGGGCTACAGGTATGGGGACTTCTCAGCCTCCAAACATGTGAGACTGATATAGAAAGAAAAAGAGGGAGAAAGATAAAGACAGAGAAAGAGAAAGAGAGAGAGAGATAGACAGACAGATATCTTCCATTTCTCTGGAGAATCTGATTAATATAATACTTACACTGAAAAATTAAAATAAATTTTTAATGAACAAATTTTCAATTATGGTTTATCTGAGACTCAAACTTAACCATGTGTCCTATATTTTACCTAGAAAACCCACTTAGGTCAGATATTTTGGCTTTATATAGACACAATCTGGATTTTGCTTTTATGGCAATAATGGTATTTTCAAAAGATATATGTGTCTTAGTTACATACACATACGTCTCATTGCTGGGACAAAATAGCTGACACCCACAAATTAAAGGAGGAGAGGTTTATTTTGGCTCACAGACTGTAGAGGTTTCAGGCCATGGTTCCCTGGTTCCAACGTAGGGCAGCATGGCAGAGGAAAACAGTTCGTGAATAGCAGACAGGAAGAAGAACAGGACGAAGGGAAGAGAAGGGACAGCTACTTTCCGGGCCACACCCACAGTGACCCAGCTCTTCCCACCAGGCTTCACCTCCCAACATCACAGCCAGCCAAAAACCCATCAGAGGACTGATCCAGTATTACACAGCTATGATCCAGTCACCTCCCAAAAGCGCCCCCCCCATATGAGCACATGAGGTGTTGGGGGGACATATAAGCCATAATAATATATCTGAAGACATTAAGTTCTGCCCATGCTTTATCCACTACTTTTGAATTTGAAATTTAGACTTCACTTCTGTATTCTGAACTGTCTTCTATATGGCGCACACCATTAGCATGGGGCCCTAAGGCATCATAGTTTATAGAGGAAGTACATATCAGAGAGGGCGGTAAAAGGAACCAAGACCTTCAGTCCCAAGGGACATGCTGTTCTGCGAACACCAGTGTTCCATTGTTTCACTGATGTAAAACACCAGCTGAATTTCCTAGGCCAAGAACTTTTAAAATTAGGTGGGAGGGAAGAATAGAAAGACTAGGCAACTGGCAGAAGTGAGGTCTTTGATGAGAAAACATGACTGATATAGTAGAAGACTAAGTTTCATATATGTGGGATGAGACCCCTTTTTCAAGACTCCATAAAATCTTCAGTAAAAGTCTTCTCACCAGTGTATTATGGGATTGGATGTGTTGTGGAAGACCTGACAAAGTGGTGAGTAGGGCCTCAATGTAGGGGTAAAATAAGAGTGAAGGCCCTCAATGGAAAACTCGCTCCATCTAAATTACATTATGGGATCCTCGTCTGCCATACTGGCAGAAAAATCCAGTTACATGTCAGGTTAAATTGTCACTAAGAAGACAACCTCATCCTTCATGCCAAATATTTGGATTTGTTTTTGTTTTTTTGGTAAGAGATACTCCTGCTAAGAGATATTTCTCGTGTGAGCCACAATAGTATTTGACATTAGTTAAGTTTCTTTTGTTTGCAGCAAACTAAGGCTAATCAAACAAGAAAAAAGAAAGGATGCCAGGGGAATAGATTGATGGTAGAATGTATTGGCAGAATATGGTGGAGCTCACACACTTAAAGGAAGTTCTGAACATCAAGGTCTTGGGAAGGAGAGGGCAGGAAAGCAGGGTTCCTCCAGGGATCCCAAGGGCCTGAGCTCATGGCTATTTTTCTGGATTGCAGCTGTCATGAGCTTCAATCCTATTTACTTATCATCTCTGTTCATGTTTCTTTGAGAGAATCCGATTAGTACAGCTTGAGCCAGAGTCTCTGCTTGGAGGACAGTTACCACAGATGTGGCTATGGTTGTACTGCTGTATTGTCATGACTCTTGCATCTGTCAAAACTAAGAAATGCTGTAGTTTTGGGTGCTCATACTGTTGTTTTTTTTGATGAACTGAGAGTTTTTAATCATTCTATACCCATCCCCCATACCACAGCCCACTAATTTAGAAGTTGCACACTCTCTTTCTGCTCTTTAATGATTACCTTAGGAATTCCAACTTGCATACTTAACCTATCAAAGTATAAGTTAGTCAATATCTGTACTCTTACCCAGCCAATACAAAGACCTTACAATACTTAAATTCCCTTCCCCTGTACCTTATAAAGTTCATTTGTTTTAATTCAACTTTTAAAATGCAACAAAACTATCAATGAATATTTTGTTTTTGAAGTTCATTCGCATGCACTACTTCTTTGTGTCTCACAAGTTGCAGCTAGGATCACTTTTTTTTTGCTTCAGGTACATCATTTAGTATTTCCTGTAAGAGTTTTGTTAGTAATGAAAGTAACAATTTTTATTTATCTGGAATATTTATTTATTTTCTCCTTTTTTGCTTAAAAACATTTATTTAAAGAGAGAAGGGAACCACCAGGTGTGGTGGCGCATGCCTGTAAT
>NW_004955463.1:6728658-6750209 GCF_000276665.1 Chinchilla lanigera
AAAAAAAAAAAAAAAAAAAGAGAAGGAAGAAAGGGGGCTGGGAAGGGAGGGAAAGTTTTACTTCATATACAACTGTAGACTAGAAAATTACTTCTCAGTATATCAAAGATGTCCTATTGCTGTTTTTCTATCTTCCATTGTTGCTATTGGAAAAGTGTTAGTCTAGCTACCGCTCTTTTGAGAACAACAGTTTCCTCCGCCTCTTCCTCCTTCCCTACTTCCACTTCCTCCTTTTCCTCCTCCTCCTCAACCTTCCTGGCTGCTCTTAAGGTTTTTCTGGTGCTAGCTTTGGCAGCACATAGAACACAATGTTTTCTCTTTATCTTTAGTTTTCTTCCATTTCACTATGATGTGTCTAAGTATTTTTTTTTTTTTTTATCCTGCTTGGAATCTGATAAACTTTTTGAATCTAGAGATCACTGTCTAGATCAGTTCTGAAAATGTTCAATTATTATGTTTTCAAATATTACTTCTGCCCAATTTTTTCTCCCTTTCCTTTCAGAATTCCTATTTAATATTATCTTCCATGTCTCTTAACTTCTGTCATATTTCCCATCTTTTTTTACTTTGTGTTACATTCAGAAAAATTTATTTTGTTCTTTCACTAATGTTTCTTTGGTTACATATTATCTGTCATCCTGAGTTTTTAATTTTAGTTAAAATTTCTGAAACTTAGTAATTTTTAAAATATGCTAACACTTTCTGTAGTTTTTCATTACTGGAAGATATTTCTGAATTTAATATTTTATTTCTTTAAACAATAAGCAAAGAAATTTTAAGGTTTATAACTGTTAATAATCTGAAGTCTTTTATTTATCTATTGTTTCTACAGGTTTCCTTGTATGGTTGGATACCTTTAATTATATGCTGCTTTATTATTTATTGCCTTAGGAACTTGTCAGTGGAAATGCTCTATAGCCCAAGATGAAAGTATGCTTCTCTAGGGAGAGTTTGTGTTTACTTCTTTTAGGTACATGGCTATCCTCTAATATCGCTTCAAACTTCCTTTAGAGTTTAAGGTTTTTTAGACCACCAAAGTTTTTTTTAAATCTGTGACAAAAAATGTCTATATTTACAATTTCCTATGGATTTTGTTTTTCTCCTTTTCACCTCCTTCTGACCCAGTTAACTAGCCCCAAACTTTGTAGAAGCAGGAAAACTGGTTTGCTTTGAGAGTCTCATTTTATGTGCAGGCTGCATTCAATCTTTCTCTTTAGAAGGTCCCGTCCTTAGATTTCTCCTGTCTCACACTTAGTGTCTGTGAGCCCCGCTGCTCAGACCCTCAGACCAGTTTTGACAAGCACTGTCCGGACAAAAGTGGTTCAGAGTACTCTGCTGATCTCTGGGTTTTTTCTTTCTCTTAGCTTTTGGCTTGATCTTTCTTTTTAAATTTAAGCATCAAGTTGACGTTTTTATGAAGATTTAATTTTTTTATTAGCCAGGTGTGTTGGCACACGCCTGTAATCCCAGCACTAAGGAGACAGGTAGGAGGATCATTGTGAGTTTGAGGCCAGCCTGGGCTACAAAGTGAGTTCAAGACCAGCCTGAATTACAGAGTGAGACCCTGTCTCAAAAAGATAAATAAATAAATAAATAATTTTTTTAAAAAATTTATCAATTTTAAATGTCGTCAGCCAAAGTTTAACTCTGAATAATCTGACTTGCCATGAAGAATATGGCTGGCCACAGAGTGAGTGCTCTTCAGGCTGCAGGGAAATCTTTCTCTGGGAAATTAACAAAGCATCCTCATCCCTTTCTGAATCAACCAAATGCTCAGTGATCCCGGGAGGAGCAGCGGTTTATAACTGTCTTGAAGTAAATAATTCTAAAAGGACTCGGAGTTGACCAAAGTGGATGATTATGGATTCCTTGACTGCACCCAGCGCTGAAAGGGCTCACTGCATGGATAAACTCTGCATCTGGAAAGGGGAAACAGCAAGCGAGGGACCAAGCCCATCCCCTGTGGTCTCCGGCCCTAGTCATGGTAGATACAGGGAGAGCTCCATTTATTCCTAGTGGATAGAATCTGCTTCAGTGAGACGGGCATCTGCACCTCACAGCGTCGTTCTGCCCTTGTTTTGCTTCTGAATTTGCTACATCAATACTGCTATGGGTTCGATGTTTTTGTCCATTTGAAAACTTGTTACAAAACTTAATTCCTGATGCAACAGTATTGGGAATGTGGCCTTTGAGTCACGAGAGCTCTGCCTTCATTACTGAGGTTGGATGTCCTTAGAAAAGAGCTTAATGGAAATTCAACCTTTTTAGCCTTTCTGTCATCTGCCAAATAAGGGCACAACATTCTTTCCCTCTGCCTTTTGCAGCACCGAGGTGCCATCTTAAAAGCAAAGAACAGCCCCGACCAGACAACCAAACATGCCTTCACATGGATATTGGACCTCCTAGTCTCCAGAGCAGTGAAAAGTAAATGACTGTTCTTTATAAAGTACCCAGCGCACGCTCCTGTAATCCCAGCACTCTAAGAGGCAGAGGCAACAGGACTGCAAGTTCAAGCCCAGCCTGGGCAACTTCGTGATTTAGCAAGATCCTTTCTCAAAATGAAAAAATAAAAAGAAATAAAAGGAGTCCTAGAGATATAGCACAGTGAGCAGGCCCTGGGTTCAACGCTCAGTACCTCAATCATTCATTCAATCAGTGAAGCGTACTCAGTCCCTAGCTTTCTGTTTTAGCAACACAAATCAACTAATATACACATAGAGACTGTTGGGGGAAGAGAAAGCAGGAAAGAATGGTGGCTGCCTTGGAGAACTTAGAGAATTTGATTCCTTCTGTTCTTCTTCTTCTTTTTTTTTTTTTCCCCCGGTAGCGGGAATCGAACTCACGACCTTGTGCTTGCCAGGCAGGCACTGTGCCGCTGAGCTAAATCCCCTGGTACATTACATAAAGTGGAATTGTCTGTTTGGAGATATGCAAAAAAACTTCTAATGGTGTCTCAATGACAAAAAATTCTAATGGTGTCCCATGTCTATTGAGCATGGTGGCAGGGTAGGCATGAATATCTTAAAGAGAACATAGACATGATAATCTTTTATAGCAGTAGATTCAGGTTTAACTAGCATTTATAAAAAAAACCCATTATGCAGTAGGCACAAGACTGGGAATTTTTAAAAGCATAATTCATTAAGTTCAGAACAAAAGAATTATGCCCCTTCTCTGGTGGTGAGCAGGGAAATATGAAAAAAGAAAACTATTTTAGGACTAAGGAAGGAAGAAATGGTCTCACTAGACATTAACCCATGTAGGGAAACTATTTCAGGAATATTTCCTGGAGGCTCAAGGCTATAATGTGGAGCTTAAGTCTGAATAATACACCACTCAGTTAAGCCTTTAGTTCCTCTGAAGAACGTGGTAAGAATACTGGACATAAGAGATTTGCATTTTCTCCAGATTAACTTATCTTCCATATTAACTTAAAGGAAAAATTGTGAAGCCCACCCTACGCAGGACAAGGATTCTTAGCACATTATACAAAAAGTGACATGAAAATCTGCTAAAGAAGGGAATGCCATATGCCCACGCAAGGCGGCTTTTCTGCAGGGAAAATTTCCCTGCTCATTTCTTCTTGATGGTATGTGTGACATATTACCTTCCATTCTAGATATTTTTGTACTTTCTATCTCATCCTAAACTTCTGCTTTCTTGGGATCTGGGGCATCATCAAAGCACCTAGCACAGTAAGTTACCGATTACAGACAGTAAGTAATGGGAGGCTGCACTGAATACATGGCATACCTTCTGGCCCTGGCCTTGCCACCAAAGATGGAAAAAACCTAAAACTCAAGTGTAGCCGATTCTTGTCCTTTTTCTTAGCCAATATTTGCCCTCCTCTGGTGACAGTATCCCAGTTTTCTTCAGGTATCCATTTCTTGCACAGACAGGGGAAATCCAACTCTACTCCTGGTTTTAGGGACAAACTCTGTTTGGCTTCATCACATTCTGTCATTGTCCTGGCCACCTGGATTGATTCAAAGACATACCCCACTCCAGGCCAATGAAATGAAGAATAAGGTGCCATTTGCTAGAGAGTTCAAGGAAAGAAACTTTCTTCTTTTTGTATGGAAGCTCCTTAGCTTCCATATAAGAAGAAGAAAATGAAAAGGCTTAAGTCCATGAAAGATGCCAGAACTCATCTTGTAACCAAGAGAAGTCAACCTCATAATACAGCAGGCAGTGGAAAAGAAAGAAAGGCATGAAAATAAACTATCTCTCTTGAGATTATTAGCCCAGGATCAAAGTTTGCCTAAAAATCGCCATAAAATTTGACTTTTCAGTTATATGAACTCTCCTTTGTTGTACAAATCTGTTTGGGACTGGACTTTTCTGTTACAATCAAGAGTCCTATTATAATGGAGGCTTAGATATGTTGATCAATAAAGACCCCTTTCCACTTTTAACACTC
The DNA here is from genome assembly GCF_000276665.1 of Chinchilla lanigera. NCBI lineage: Eukaryota > Metazoa > Chordata > Mammalia > Rodentia > Chinchillidae > Chinchilla > Chinchilla lanigera. The sequence goes on from NW_004955463.1 coordinate 6,733,079, forward strand.
AATGATTCTGCTAAGAATCATTTTTATTATGAAACAGGAGAAGTCATTAAATATTAACCAAGTAAGACACCTACATCAAGAGAGCTGAACATTGCCAAACCTCGAGACACAGAGAAATTCACCAGATCTGCAGACTGACCTCCTTCCCTCTGTTGCGCTGTATATGTCCCTCACAGTACCCCATTCTTTAGGGAACCCTGGCTCATATTTTCCCAGTTGCCCTCTGACGGGCTCCAACTTAACAGTTCACTTGATCTCCCTTAAAAAAATGTCTTACTTTTCTTTGGATATCCAGAACTTTGAAAAGTGCCTAGCACAAGTAGACTCCAAATAAACATAAGTAAATAAATGGACGGATTTATTCAACAATTATGAAATACCTGCTATATGTCAAATACTGGGTGAGGTGCTGGAGTACGGCAGTGCAGAAAGCAAAGCCACTGCTGGCTGGGGGGTAGGTGGCATGCAGGGACATACAATGTTTCATTCCATACAAATTGTGCTGATTGTATGGATGTGCTAGTGCTACAAAAATGTATCAGGCTGCCAGGCATACTGGTGCACACTTGTAATCCTAGCACCCAGGAAGATGAGGCAAGAGGATTGCCCCAAGTCCAAAGCCAGTCTGGGGTACATAGTAATATACCAGAAATAAAGTTACTAAGTTACAACTCAAACTATATAGTGCGACCCTGTCTCAAAAAACACCCAAACAAAAATATATCAAGATGTTTCACTCAGGATTTGTGCAGTTTATGTACCTTTGCTTTATTGCAATAAAATGTTTCAAAGGCAAAACGTATCAGAAATCCTTACAGAATGTTTACATTGCTGTTAAAGGTGAGAGACAATATAATCCATATATATGGAATATGTTGGGAGATAGTGAGAGTCATGAGAAAACAAATTTCAGTGAGCACTAAGAGAAGACAGAACAGTTACCCTTGGACATATCATCGAGCGCAGTCATCTGGCTGGGAAAGCTGTTTCAGTTCACCTATTGAGGCCAAGCTCCTGTCTTCCTCTGCTGCTCTGAGGCCAGTCATTCCATGAACAGGTATGGGAGTGGGTAGGGAATGCATGAACTTAGATTAGCTTCAAAACCTGACTCATCCAATAGTGACAGGATATTTATTTAGCACTGACTCAGCAAGCATTAGATACACACGATCAGACACTTAGCATGCTGTTCCTTATAGTTAGCAGTGGACCCTTGACTTATGAACTCAATTTGTTCTCAAGGGCTGGTTGTAACTCAGATTGGCAATTGAAGGCTCAGGCTCCGCTATACAGCCTTCAAAGCCTCTCTCCTGTATCCAGGCAGATCTCAGTGTCCTCAGAGAGACACTGGCCTGGGATTTCTCAGTTAACCCCACAGAGGAAAGGATGTTGTAATGTTCCTTCCAGAACTCTTTTAAGGGTTAAACCTGTATCTGAGAGCATCTAGAGGCATAAGCGGCTGGCATTTGGGTCATAACTGAAGACTTAGGTTGTAAAAACTAAACTTAGTTTTAACAACTTAGGTTGTAAAAACTAAAATTCAGGCCATAATCCATTTTTCATGTCAGGCCAGTCGTAACTCGAGGGTCCCCTGCGTATGTAGATGAGAAATGTTTGGATTATACAGATAGAAAAGACTCAAGCCCAGACCGTATTTTTGGAGATCTGTTATGTGCCCTGCATGATGGAACTTCAATTCTCAGTTCAGTTCTAAGTTGTAGTTCTAACTAAAAGGAGTACAGAAACTCCCCCTTATCCACGGAGCATACATTCCAGGACACTCAGCAGAGTCCTGAAACTGTGGATAACACCAAACTCCATCTACACTATGCTTTTCCTATACATGCTTATGACAAAATTTAATTTCTAAATTAGACACAGCAAGAAATTAACAATAACTAATACCAAAGTAAAATAATTGTAATAATATACTGCAATAAAAGTTATTTAAAAAGTAGTAACTTTATTTCTGGAAATTTCCATTTGATATTTTCAGACTGCGGTTGACCATAGCTAACAGAAACCACAGAGGGCCATTTTTCATGGTGGAGACTACTATATATCATCTTTCTAGGTAACAAGACCTGTACGTGTAAAGCAATTATAAAATGTAGAAATTTTCAAAATTCAAACATGGGCTTGGAAGGCATCATGCGTCTTCTTTGTAGCATTTGCCAGATGTACAACTGCAATTTTATTTGCATGTGTGTTTGTTTTTTGTTTTTGTTTTGCACTGGGGATTGAACCCAGGGCCTCATGCATGCTGAGCATATGCTCTAGCAGTAACCTACATCTTCTGCCCCTTCATTTGTGTTTTCCACTCTGTGTCTTCACCACAATCCGTGAGTCACGGATTGGGCCCATGTTTGTTCTCCACTATAGTCCTGAGAATGCAGCAGAGTGCTCAGCAAAGTAAACGCTCAGGGCTGGGGATTTAGCTCAGCGGCACAGTGCCTGCCTGGCAAGCACAATGTCGTGAGTTTGATTCCCAGTACAGGGAAAAAAAAAGTAGACACTCAACACCCATTTATAGACTGAAATCACTGGACGTGAGAAATGCAGAGGAATTTAGAGGTCAACAGCACAGGCTGTGCCGTCAGGCAGATCCGCCACTTCCTAGGTGATTAATACTGCATCCTTCAGTGAAATCTTTACACTCACTGAGTTTTATTTCAAACTGTCTTCTATGAAATGGGGAAAGCTACTGTTCCCACTCTAAGAGTTCATTGTGAGGAGTGAGTGAGAAGTGCAAAGTAGCTAGTACATAAGTATTCAATAAATCATACTTATGATTATTAATTTTCAAAGTATTATTAATTTACAAACTTTTTTCAACGCAGTTTACTGGCAAAAAATATCAGAAATGATTAATTTCTAGTCTTCATTTCTAAAACAAGTAAAAAAGTACACAGGCATTCTTCACACACATGTTTTAATGACCCCCAAAAGCCAGCATTTTAGTGTTTGTGCTTCACATGCTGAAAGCCAGCAGACCCAGCCCCTATCTCTCCGGGTCTGCAACACATCAACGCTGGCTGCAGTGCAGCGCAGGGAGCCTCTTGCTGGCCTGGGACCTGCAGGGCTGGGGTTATATTTAGCACTGAGCACTCAGGGACAGATGTGCCTGTCCACCCCCCATCCTCCCATCACTGCGGGAGCCCACAGAGGGTCTGCAGGGCCTGACTTCTCAAAGACCTCCTTCCTGTGCAGTAACACGTAGGCTGCTCTTCTGTCAGGGAGCCATGGGCAGTGGTTAGTAAGGATATTGGGGATTCTTATCTCACTGCCAAAAGTCACAATTTATTTACTTTAAGTACACTTTTCATTTAATTTTTTAAAACTTTTATTTTTGAAAAAAATTATTTTTGGTTGATTTTATACTCTACAACATGATGTTTTGAAATATATATACAAAATAGAACAGCAAAATTGAGCAAATTACCATACGCATAGCTCAGACTCATACTTCTGTTGTTGTTATGAGAACACTGAAAATCTACTTTTTTAGTAATTTTCAAGCACTACACACTACCCTGCTAGTTACTATAGTCATCATTTTGTAGAATAGATTTCTTACATGACAGGTCTATTAATAACACCTGACATGTGGTAGGCATTTAGTGGATATGAATAAATGAATAATTAAACGTGTATTAGCTTTATAAGAACCCTGTACTTTTCTCAGCATCAGAAAATCCTTTGATTAATGAGAACATTGAAATCTGAGTGACTCAAATTGAAAGCAGAGCACCTTCCTCACCTTCATACTAGATCCACCCCCACCAGTGTGAAAGAGTGAGATTCCCCTTCACATTCAAACGTTATAAAATGTGCAGCCCCTACAAGAGAAGTATGGTGACTAGGCTGGTGAACATCAGAAATAAAATTATCTACCCAAAAGTTTACAAGCAAAGGAAATAATTCCTATCCGGATTTATCCAACATGGCAAACACCAGACCAGCTACGTGCAGTGCAGGTACCTGATAAGCTCCAAAATCTAATCTCCTCTCCCCGTTTCCAGGTGTCAGAGTGTCCCTCAAATTTTATCATTATGAATCAATTATTTTAGCAAAAGTATGACCCTTTCCTTATAGTTGTTCCAATTGCCGCTTCTCCTGGAAGTCTCTCATTATATTACTAATACTCTCCGCTAAATCAATTATCCCTTATCCCTGCTCCCTAGGGAGGAGGACTAAAAAGGACAATAGGGAGGGCAGAGAGAGAGGAGGGGAAGAAAGCTGGGTTGCAAAGATAAAGACCAATGGGGGGGGATGCTTTGTCTTCTTCTGTTGCAGTTGTAGAAGGCTGGGTTCCATTCAAATGGAAGGAAGTGATCTGCTTTCAATTTGAATCATTGAGATTTTTGATGTTCTCTTTAATTAATTAAGATTTTGTGACACTAACAAAATTATTGGTTGTTTTTGTTTGCTTTTGATTTTAGTTTGCTTTTTTTGTTTGTTTGTTTCTTTATTTTTTGAGACAAAGTCTTGTTATGTAGTTCAAGCTGAGCTTGGAACTCACTGTGTAGCCCAATGGAGCTCAAATTGTCGATCCTCCCACCTTACCCTCCCAGAGTGCCGGGACTCTGGGCATGTACCACCACACCTAGCTATATTATTGGAGTCTCATGTAAGTAATTCACATTTAATCCTTCATTAATTCATATCCACTGAGTGCCTACCACATTCCAGGCTTTACTTAAGGCAGGTCCACCCCTACTCTCCTAGTTTTTGCAGGGCCTGAGCAAGTAAGGTACACTCACGTTCACACTTGCCACAACCTTCTCCCCTACTTCATTTTGTAACAGATAGGGTCACGCACAACCTTTGACGAGACCACAACCAAGCTGTCTAATCTCTGTCCACACCCCTCAGCTGAAGGTTCAGGAAGATGAACCTGAGGAAGTGGCCTACAAGCCTGGGAGGTGGGCTTGGGACCATGTGTGCAGGTAACAGCAAGGTGTAAGTTCCTACAGTGTCGTCCAGAGGCTAGGGGTGGGCTCTGTAGGGCACATCCCCTTCACCACATAACCCCTTTCTCCGGGGAGATGGAGCAGGACCAGGTAAGGACCAGAGAGGGCCCCTAAAGCTTGACTGGACAGAAAGGCAGTGTGGATTCTAGGTGCTGGAATTCATGAAGAAACATCCAGACACCTCTGCCTTCCAGTGCTTGCATTCCAGTGGATGAAGACAGACCATAAACAAATATGTGAGAAAATAAATAGCCAAATATAAAGTGTATTTGACAGTAGTAAGTACATTCAGCCCTCCATATCCACAAGTTTTGCTTCTGCAGACTCCATCAACTGTAGATTAAAATTGAGGAGGGTGGTACATCTGCACTAAACATGTACAGATTTTTTTCTTGTTTATTTTCTTTCTTTTTTTTTTTTGGTACCAGGAATCGATCTCATGACCTCAGGCTTGCCAGGCAAGCACTTATCCCACTGAGCTATATCCACGACCCCAGATTTTTTCTTGTCATAATTCTCCATATAGTACAAGTCTTTGCATTGCATTCACACTATCTTAGCTACTGTAAGTCATCTAGACATGATTTAAGGTATATGGGAGGATGTTATTGGTTGTATGAAAATACTGTCTTAGATATTTTCTCATTGCTAGTACAAAATACCAGACATCCACAAGTTAAGGGAGAGGTTTATTTTAGTTCACACTTTGTAGAAGTTTCACCTCATAGACAGCTGGCTCCAAGGCAGGGCAGCATGATGGAGGGACATCGCAGAGGAAAAATAGCCCATGGAGTGGTAGGCAGAAGACAGTGAGACTTCCTTCTTTTCCTTTTTATTGCATCCAGGCTATAAGCCTATTGGTTGGTAACACTCACCCAGGGTGGGTCTTCCCTCTTCAGTAAATCCATCAATCACCATGCTAAACCAATCAGTGGGTTAATCCAGTATCACATACCCATGATCTAGTATCATACACCCATGATCAGTCAATCCCTAAAGCCCCACCAAAGTGCATGAGGCTTTGCGGGGACATATGTATACAAGCCAGAACAAATACCATGCCATTCAGCTGGGGATGGTGGTGTACACCATTAATCTCAGCACTCTGGAAGGCTCAGGCAGAAGGATCATAAGTTCAAACCCAGCCTGGGCAAATTAGTGACTTAGCCAGACTGTCTCAAAAAATATTTTTAATTTTTTTAAAAAAAGGCTGGAGACATAGCTCAGAGAATATACCCTGGGTTCAACCCAAAGTACCACATAAGCAAACAACCAAACAAACAAAAACCCCATGCCATTTCGTAGAAAATATTTGAGCTTCCTCAGATTTTGGTATTTGCTGGGTTCTTGAGCAATGCCCCTTTAATACCTAGAGGCCACTGTATTCCAGAGAGGGAAAAAAAGAATACAGCATCCAATTTTAAGTAATGTGGGTTTACACAGGTGTATTATATCACTACAGTTGCAGTAAGAAACTGCCACAAACTAGAAGGCTTAAATATCAGAAATGTATTGTGTCACAGAAGTCCAAAATCAAGGTGGCAGCAGGGCTTGTTCCTTCTAAAGACAGATGGAGGCTGCTCTCTCAGCTCCATGATACCACCCAATGATGACAAGAAGAAGAAAGAAGCCAGAAAGTTGCCCAAGAAGGACAAAGGCACAGTGAACAAATCTAGGGCCAGGCCAAAAAAAGTGGTCCAAAAGCAAAGTTTGGGACAAGCTCAACAACTTGGTCTTATTTGACAAAGCTACTTACAACAAACTCTGTAAGGAAGTTCCCAACTATAAACTTATAACCCCAGCTATGGTCTCTGAGAGACTGAAGACTCATGGATCACTTGCCAGGGCAGCCCTTCAGGAGCTCCTTAGTAAAGGACATCTCAAACTGGTCTCAAAGCCCAGAACGCAAGTTATTTATATCAGAAATACCAAGGGTGGACATGCCGCAGCTGCTGGTGAAAATGTACAAACTGCTTTCTAGCTGTACATTTGGAAAAATAAAACTTTATTATTAAATAAAAAAGGAAGAAAAAAAAAAAGGCAGGCATAGTAGCACATGCCTGCAACCCCAGCACTGGGGAGGTTGAGAGAGAAGGATTGTCATGAGTTTGAGGCCTGCCTGCCCTACATAGTCAGTTCAAGGCCAGCCTGAATTATACATATAGCTAGCAAGACCCTATCTAAAAAAAAAAAAAAAAGAAGAAGAAGAAAGAAGAAGGAAAAAAAAAAGATTGTTGGAGAATTGGTTCCATCTCTCTCTGTCACTCCTGGTGGCCTCAGGCCTTCCTTGCTTATAGACGGCAGGCAGATGCCCTATGTCTTTACACTGTGTGTCCTCCGTGCTGTGTCTGCACCCAAGCTCCCTTTCCTATAACCACACCAGGCAGACTGGACTTGGGCCCATCCTTTTGGCCCCACTTTCAGTTGGCAACCTGTGAAGACCCTGTCTCTAAATACGGTCACATTCACAGGTACTGGAGACTAAAAACTCAAAACATTTTCTTGAGGGGCTGGGAATTTAGCTCAGCGGCACAGCGCCTGCCAGGCAAGCACAAGGTCGTGAGTTCGATCCCCTGTATTGGGAAAAAAAAAACAAAAACCAAAGGAAAACATTTTCTTGAAGGGTCATAATCAAACTCTAACAAAAGGCTTTACTGTGAAGGTAGCATTTGAGCAAAACCAGAGGTAAGATAGGTGAGCCCCTCCAAGAGCTCAGTACAGGGCTTTCAGCAGAGGAAACATCAAGGGCAAAGGCCCTGCCCTGCTTGTGCCCCCAGAACAGTGTTTTGGTGAGTTAAGATAGTGGCCTGGATAGGAAGAATAACTTCTCCTCTTCTATAGCACAGTAATATGGACATGGACAACAACAATTAATTGTTCATTTCAAAATAACTAGTAGATAATTTTTTTCAGGACTGGGACCTGAACCTAGGGCCTTCTCACTGAGCTTTTTCCCCAGCCCTGTTATTTTCTATCTTGATACAGGCTCTCACCAACTCACTAAGTTGTCCAGGCCGGACTTAAACTGTTGATACTCCCACCTCAGCCTTCCAGAGTGCTGGGGTTACAGGCGTGCACCACCATGCCTAGCTAGAAAATTTATAGTATTCCCTCTTCACATAAACTCTAGAATAGATCATTAACATCTAAAAAAAAATCTGCTGACATTTTCATTGGGATTACATAGGATCTACAGATCAATTTGAGAAGAAATAACCCCTTGACATCATTGAGTTTTCCTATCCATGAACAGAATACCTCTCCATTTGTTAAGTTTTTCCATGATTGTTTTCATTGGAGTTTGTAGTTTTCCTTATACAGCTCCTACACATATTACATTAGATTTGTGTATGTCTTTTCTTATATTTATACTGAAGTATTTAATTTTTTTGTGATGTTAATATAAATGGTGTTATTTTTTATTTCAAATTCCACTTAATGCTGGTATATAGGAAAATTAAACATATATATGTATATATATGTGTATATGTATGTGTGTGTGTGTGTGTGTGTGTGTGTGTGTATCCCCCTGGGGTATCTGACCATGTTGGCCAGGCTGGCCTTGAACTTTTGGGTTCATGCAATCCTTCTGCCTCAACTTCCTGAGTAACTATGACTATAGATATGTACTACCACACCCAGATTGTACATTAACTTTGTTTCCTATAATCTTTATATAATCACTTATTAATTCCAGGAGTTCTTAAGTTAATTCTTTTGAATTTTCTACATAGACAGTCCTTCCATATGCAAACAAATACAGGTTATTTTTCTCTTCCACATCACATATTTATTTCCCTTTCTTGTCTCAATACATTAGCTAGAATTTCCAGTACACTTTAGAAAAGAAGTGGTGACATATCCTCTATTTGTTCCTGATCTTACATAGAAAAGTTTTTAGTTTCTTATCATTGTGTATGATGTCATCTGTAGGGTCTTCTGTGGTAGATAATCTTTACCAAGTTTAATAAGTTCCTCCCCTATTGTTAGTTTGCTGAGGATTTTTATCATAGCAGTTTTGGATTTTGTTAAATGCTTTTTCTCTATCTGTTGACATAATCATATGATTTCCTTCCTTTGTCTATTGTGATAAATTATAGGAATTACTTTTCAAATATTGAACCAGCCTATATACCTGAAATACATCTCATTTCATTGTGATATACAATTCTTTTTTATATTTTTGGATTTAATTCTCTGATTTTTAAAGGATCTTTGTATCTATATTTATTAGAAAAAAGGGTAATTTATTATCTCCTTGTGTCTTTATCTAATTTTAGCATTAGCATACTGCCACCATCACAGAATGAAATAAGAATTCCCTTTTGTTTCTAACTCCTGAATGAGGTTGTACAAAAATTTGTATAATTCTCCCTTAAACATTTGGTAAAATTTACCATCTAACAGGCTTGAACCTGGTACTTTCTATTTTTGAAGATTATAATTATTTCTTTATATATTGTTATATTCTTTATTACTCAATTTCCTTAAAAGATATTGTTCTTTTATTCAAGTTGTCTGTTTCTTCTTGTTTGAGTTTTGGCAGACTGTTTATTTCAAGGAACTGGTCCATTTCACCTAGGTTATTAAGTTTGTGGCCAAAGAGTTGTTCAGAGTTTTCCTCTGTTACACTGATCATGTCTGTGGGGTCTGTAATGATATCCTCTTTCATTCTTCATATTAGTAGTTTTTGTCTTTGCTTTTTTTTTTTCCTCAGAGAACTAGCTTTTGGTTTTGTTGATTTTCTCTTTTGATTCCATTTTCAATTTCTTTGATTTCTAATCCAATTTTTTTTCTTTTCTTCTGCTTACTTGGACATAATTTCCACTTCTTTTCTAGTTTTGTAACATAGAAGCTTAACTGTTGATTTTAGAGCTTTCTTCTTTTAAAATATATGCTTTCGGTGCTATGAATTTCCCTCTAAGTACCACAAATGGAAGCATCCCACAAATTTTAACAAGTTGTATTTTTTGCTGGTTTTTCTTTGTATTTTTATAGTCATTTAGCTTAAAATATTTTAAGATTTCTCTTGAGATTTCTTCTTTGAACTATTTTTATTTAGAAGTGTTCTGCCCAATCTCAATCTCTTGGGGATTTTTCCACCTATATTTCTGTTACTGGTTTCTATTTTAATTCCATTTTTGTGTGAAAACATTGTACAATTTCTGTTCTTCTATATTTTTTGAAATATATCTATGACCCAGGATGTGATATGTCCTTCTGAATGCTACATGTGAACTTGAGAAGAATGTGTATTCTACTGCTGGATGAGTTTTCTATAGACGTAAATTATATCCATTTGGTTGATGATGATGAGTTCAATTACACCTTTACCAATTTTCTGCCTCCTGCATCTGTCCATTTCTGATAAGGGATGTTGAAGTCTTCAACTATGATAGTGGATTCATCTATTCCTCCTTGGAGCTTAATCAGTTTTGTTTCACAAATTTTGACACTCTGTTGTTAGGTACATACACATTAAAATTTGCTATTTCTTCTAGGTAGCTCCTTAAATCTAAGTTATGTTATATTGTACAGCTTTATATTTTGCTTTTTTCTCACTAAAATATGATTGTTTTCATATATACAGGCTCTTTTTACTCCACACATCCAACATTTCTTTATCTATCAGACCAAGTGGTTATTATTCAAGTACTGCTCTAGAAAGAAGTCATTTGTGTGCATGGTAGGATGTGGGACATGGTAGTATAGGACATCAGATGGGAAATAGGCTGAGGGGGATTCTTGGCAGCTGGCAGCTATCATCACCAAGAACAACAGTGGAAGACCAAGTGTAAGTGATACCAGCAGCTCAAGTTGATATACTCACATCTATTTGCTCACTGATCCCAACAAACTGTGGGAAGCCATGTTTGGTGAAAAGGGAAAACCTTTATGCAAAGCATCTCTGAGGAGAGGGAGGGGATTCATGTGGTCACAAATCTCCCTGTGTCCAGGTGTGCAAATGCTTTTTATAGTAATGAACAAAAGGAGAAGGGAAATAACTAGACAGTGGAGAACTCCAGCCTTGCTTCACCCCTCCCAGCCATCTTCTGCTCCCTCCCTTCACTATGGAAATGAAATTGGGCCTCCACATTCTGGTGTCAGCATCTACACATTCTGTTCATTCATTTGGAGTGAGGAGACGGAGGGTTATGGTTTACTCCCTAGACCCAAAAAGTGTGGTAAAATCCCTTGTCTCTAAAATAAAAGAAAACTTAACTTCTGGAGTTCCATTTTACCCTGCTGGTTATAGAAGATTCTGGTAAAAATAGATGAGATAGCTCAACATCAGCATAGACTGAACCAGCAGTACTACTCCTACCTGAACACCTGACTGTTAGAACAGAGAGTTAGTACCAGCATCCAAGGTAGGAGGAAGTTCGAGTGCTTATTGAGAGTGAACACAAGTTTATGGACAAAGGGAAATCCAAGCTTCAGCCCATTCAGACTATACATCAGGACCAACCTCACTGTCTTGGTTACTTTTTTCTCGCTGCTGGGCCAAAATACCTGATGCCCAAAATTAAGGAAGAAAAGGTTTATTTCGCTTACAGTTCGTGGAAGTTTCAATCCGTACTTGGCAGATTATAAAGCAGAGTGGCACGTGGCAGAGGGCTGCATCTCAGGGTGGCAGCACGCAGCTAAGCTGCAAGCACCCACAGGGCGGAAAGGGGGAGGAATGCCCCCAAGCAGCTTCTTCCTCTCCCTTACATATGCAAGCTATCCACCCCAGGGTGGGTGTAGCTCTCACACCCATAATAATCAAACTCTAAAAGCCTGCCCCGTAGTCGCATGAGGCTTTGGAGGGGACACACAGACATAAACCATAACACCCACTCCCCCAGACTAAGTGTCCAGCAGGTCTGTAGACAGCATCTCCAGTCTCATTCTGAATCTCAGGGACTTTGATTCTCTAAGCCTTAATTTCCTCACGTGCTGCCTGGAGTTACGCCCTGAGCTGCTCAGCCACGAAAACCCTTTTTGGTAACTGGCTTTGAGAACTACTTCAATTACTGCCCCACTCTGTTTTCCTTGTCATGGGGCAATAATTCCCTTGTCCTTTAGAACACATCTTAAACATCAAATCAGTCCTTATTGCACAATCAAATAAATGTATGGGAGGGGAAATGTAAAGGAATGAAGAAGAAATGAATCAGTGTAGAAGGACTAACCTTTGAGGATCTACCTGAAAGAGTTCAAAGTCAAGGTGTTTAGTTTTGATGTTTCCAGCAGTCAACAATTTCATAGAAATCAATGGAAATAAAATAGTTGACATCCTTTCAAATAACTACAAATGCTGTAGAAATTCAGAAGATCATCAAGACTTACTTTGAAAATCATTACTCATGTAGGATGGAAAACACCGAAGAAATGGACAGATCCCTAGATACATATGAATTACCAAAGCTGAATCAAGAAGATATAAAAATCCTGAATAATGCAATATCAGTCAACAAAATTGAAAATGTAATAAAAAAAAAAAAACTTACCAACAAAGAAAAGCCCAGGTCCTGATGATTCACAGCTGAATTCTACAAGAAATTTAGAGAAGATTTAATGCCAATTCTTCTCAAACTCTAATGAAATAGAAAGGGAAGCAATTCTCCCAAACTCATTCCTGGAGGAATGTACTACCCTGATACCAAAACCAGAAAAAGACCCAACCAAAAAAGAGAACTACAGCCCAATCTCCCTAATGAACATAGATGAAAAATTCTCAGTAAAATACTAGCTAATAGAATGCAGCAAATCATCAAGAAGATTACATAGCATAACTAAGTGGGACTCATCCCAGGAATGCAGGGATGATTCAATATACACAAATCAGTAAATGTAATACACCATATCAACAGAGCCAAAGACAAGAATCATAAGATCATCTCAATAGATGCAGAAAAAACTTTAGAAGGACCCTTTCAAAAGTGCAAAAACTTCCTTCTGTAGGGCCAGGCGTGGTGGCACATGCCTGTAATCCCAGCACTCAGGAGGCTGAGGCAGGAGGATCACTATGAGTTCCAGACCAGCCTGAGCTACAAAGTGAGCTCAGGGCTACCCTGAACTCAAGAGTGAGACCCTGTCTCAAAAAGAAAAAAACAAAACAAAACAAAGAACCCTACAGAAAATCAGAATAGATGGACTTTACCTAGATCTGATAACATCTATGACAAACCATCAATGACAAACCAACAGCCAACATTATACTAAATGGACAAAAACTGAAAACTTTCACTTTAAAATCAGGAATAAGACAAGGATGTCCACTATCACCACTCTTATTCTACATAGTTCTGAAAACATTAGGCAGAACAATTAGATAAGAAAGAAATAAAAGGAATAAGGATAGGAAAGGAAAAAGTGAAATTATCATTATTTGCAGATGACATGATACTCTATATGGAAGACCCCAAAAACTCCAACAAAAGACTCATAGAATTAATAAACAAATTCAGTAGCATAGCTGGATACAAAATCAACACTCAAAAATCAATAGCATTACTATACACAAACAACAAACACACTGAGAGAGAAATTAGGGAAACCACACCTTTCACCACAACATCCAAAAAATAATTAGGAATCAATCTAACAGAGGAAGTAAAAGATCTATACAGTGAAAATTACAGTACTCTGAAAAAGGAGACTGAAGAGGATTTCAGAAAATGGAAAGAGCTGGGCATGGTGGTGGCTGCCTGTAAACCCAGCACTTGGGAGGCTGAGGCAGGAGGATCGTTGCTAGTTGCAGTCCAGCCTGGGCTACAAAGTGAGTTCAAGGCCAGCCTGAACTGCACAGCGAGACCCTGTCTCAAAAAAAGGAAAAAGAAAAAAAAAGAAAAGATATTCCTTGCTCATGGATAGGAAGAACCAATATTGTGAAAATGACAATATTCCCAAAACTGTTATATAGATCCAATACAATCCCAATCAAATTACCACTAGTATATCTCACAGATCTAGAGAAAACATTCCTAAAATTCATCTGGAACCACAAGAGACCCAAAATAGCAAAAGTAATCTTGGGCAACAGAGGCAAAGCAGGAGGCAGCACAATTCCTGACTTGAAATTGTACTACAAAGCTACTGTGATAAAATCAGCATGATACTGGCAATAAAACAGAGCTGAGGATCAACTGAACAGATTAGAAGATACAGATACAGCTACAAACACACTCGGTCACCTTATCTTCAACAAAGGGGCCAAACATGTTCAATGGAAAGAAGATAGCCTCTTTAATAAATGGTGCTGGAAAAACTGGCTTTCCATATGCCGAAGACTAAAACTAGACCCATGTCTATCACCATGCACTAAGCTAATGTCAAAATGGATCAAAGATCTAAATATTAAAACAGAAACACTAAATCTATTGGAGGAGAAAGTAGGAAGAAGTCTTGAAGCCACAGGGATAGGCAGAGAGATCATGATCAAAAACCAACCTGCACAAGAAATACTTCAAAGTTTCAACAAATGGGACCTCAAGTTTTTGCACATCAAAGGAAATCACCAACAGAGTAAAAAGAAAACTCACAAATTGGGAAAAAATTTTAGCCAACTGCCCCTCAGACAAAAGATTTCTATCTAGAACATATTAAGAACTAAAAAAAAAAAAAAACAGCCTCCCAAAATTCAAAGGCCAATGCAAAAATGGGCATCTGAGATAAATACACTCTTCTCAGATGAAGAAATACAAAGGGCAAATAAATATATGAAAAAATGTTTAACGTCATTGATCATTTGAGAAATGCAAATTAAACAACACTGAGATTCCATCTCACCCCAGAAAGAATGGCTATTATCGAGAAACCAACCAATAACAAATGCTAGTGAGGCTGTGAGGAAAAAGGAACGCTTCTCCACTCTTGGTGGGAGTGTAGACCGGTACAACCACTGTGGAAATCAGTGTGGAGATTCCTCAAAAAACTAGAATTAGAAGGCTGGGGATTTAGCTCAGTGGCACAGTGCCTGCCTGGCAAGTGTGAGATCATGAGGTCAATTCCTGGTACCGGAAAAAAAAACAAACTAGGATTAGAGGTGCCATTCAACCCAGCTATTCTCCTTCTGGGTATTTTTCCCGAAAAATTGAAAACATCATACCACACCAATATATGTGCACCCATGTTTATAGCAGCACAATTTATAATAGTTAAATATTGGAAACAACCCAAATCCCATCAAGTGAGGAATATATAAAAAGATGTATTTTTATACAATGCGGTATTACTCAGCTATAAAAAAAATTAACTAGAGGTTTTTATAGGTAAATGGATGCAACTAGAGACCATACTCATAAGTGAAACAAATCAGACCTGCATGTTTAAATATTGTATTCTCTCCCTAGTGTAAGAAACTGAAAGAGTAAATAAAATCTGAAAGGTACAATAGATATTGTGAAAGGGAAAGAAACTGCTCGAAAAGAAAGAACAGTTGTGATGAGGGAAGGGAGAGAAGAAAGAAAGAAGTAAGGGGAAAAAAAAAATATATATATATATATATATATGCGTGCACAGGATAGCTGGGATAATTGAGGTACCAGTTTCTGTTGGTTTATTGAGAGGAAAAGTTAATGTTTAGTTGATGATCAATCTTGCATGCTTGTATCTGTCAATCTGAGCAACTACTTTGGAGATAACAATATGGAATACAACCATTGTTAATTTCCTATCATCTTGTTTTGAAATTTTGTATCATTTTTATTGTTTTTGTGTTGTTTTATTTTTGTCTTTGTTTTTGGTGCCTTATTTCTGTTCTTTTCCCTTTAAAATAAAATTTTTAAAAATGTAAAAAAATAGTTGACACCCTTAGTAATACACAAGATAGAGACTAGGTTACTAGGGAGGTAACGGAAGGCCAAAAGTTAACCAGAACCATTGTTGAAAGGGCAAAGTAGTCCCCAAAGACAGTTGAACAAATTTCATTAATGTCCTTAATGATTAATTTTCTAGTTAATTATTGATATGTCATAACAGGACAACCTGAAAACTGAAGTGTCAGAAATTTCAAAAATTTTTATTCTTTATATCTGGATCTTGGCAAAAGTTACCAGCCACTCCAGACATAGTTTTAATCTTCTGAAGTATTTAAATAAATTCAAATAAAATAAATAAAATCATGAGAAATGAGGGAGGTCAAGGGGGTATACTGCCTGCCCAAAGTATCCGAGTGCAGGTCTTCATTTAGGATTTGAGACTCTCAGGATCAGGCTGTCATTGAACATTCACCCCACACATAACTAGGGAGCTTAGCTTAGTGGGAGGAGTGCTACAGATTTTCGCTTTGTCATTTCCTCCTTGAATACAACAGAAAAATCCATTTAGCTGGTATTCTGGAACACTGCCAACTCTTCCTGCCCTATCTGGCTTTAAAATTAAATGAGAGATCATAAATAATAGACTAGTCCAAAAATACACTTGGGGAATCCTGTCAAATAGAACTACTGACGTCAATGACTTTCTGCGTGGCCTCTGATATTTAATCCAAACAATGAGAAGGATCACAAGTCACAGTGTGGGTTCTGCTAAGTAGACCTAGGTAGAAGAAATGGAGCTGAAAGCAGGCTCAGCAGAGCTTGGGTAGCCCTAGTCAGCTCCCCACTATCTCATGATTCCTCCCTGCTATCTCATGATTTTGTAGGTCAGGAGTTTAGGAGAGTTCATGCAGTTTTTCCGCCCTTTTTGCAACCAGTTGATGTCAGGAAACAGTGTTCAGCTGATGTCTACCTCTTCTGGAAGGGCCAGTACTGCTTTGCTCATGTATCTGAGCTTCTGTGGGCTCTACAGCATGGCAAATTCAGGGTAGTTGGGCTGCTTCTTCTTCTTCTTCTTCTTCTTCTTCTTCTTCTTCTTCTTCTTCTTCTTCTTCTTCTTCTTCTTCTTCTTCTTCTTCTTCTTCATCTTCATCTTCTCCTCTTCCTCTTCCTCCTCCTTTCCCTCCTCCTCTTTCTTTTCCTCTTCTTTTATTAGTATGTGATTATAGTATGTAATGATTATATTCATTGTGTGTGTTGTAGTCAAGGTTTACAAGGGATAAAATTTAATACAGGACACATAATTTATAAGATTATTTTATAATATTCACCCAAAGAGTCAAATGCAAAAGAGTGCAAGAAATCTGTCCACACACTAGAGACCCAAAGAATCCAGCTGAGGGCCTGGATCCCACA
>NW_004955463.1:6750409-6752580 GCF_000276665.1 Chinchilla lanigera
GAAGCAACACTAAAAGTAAGGACCAGAGTGCCCTCAGAGTGAACCACAGCGATCCCCAGTGATGAGGTCCCAAGCTCCTCTGATGATGAGAACAGCCAAGTTCCTATCAGGAAAGCGAGTGCCACACTCTTCTCCAGGAGAATCAACAGCACCACCTCTTCCTTTCCAGTTCTCTTTTTTATGTTGTTGGCAACAATCCTCAGGCAGGCCATCCATACCCAGCATCATGCTGATTCAGTTCACCTGGGTGTTACAAGTTGCCCACCAGTTATCAATCTATCTCAGTGGGGAATTGGTACATGTACATAACACATCTCAGTTCTTTTTTCCCCTTCCCATGCACTCCTGTTTTCAAAAATGTTTAACTTTTTTTCTTTTGCCAATATCAGATTTACTTATGTATTTATTTTGTAAGTCTCTATCAACTTATCATAAACATAAATTAATGGGCAGGCTAACAGGAAAAAATATACAAAACTCACATAACAATTATAGTAAATCAAGGTGCCCTTTTAGATAACATTGGCTATACTACATTTCAAGACCTTTTTCCTTTCTCTCTCCTATTGTCTGAATTTTATTCTGTGCTTTATTTATATATTTATATATTGGATTTCTCATAAAAAGAAACCATGTGATATTCCATTGTGTATAAATATCACATTTTCTTTATCCTTTCATCTGTTGATGGCTGCTTCCAAGATTTGGCTCTTTATAAATTGTGCTGCTATACACATGGGTCACTGTAATTTGATGCCTTTAACTCATTAGGGAACATACCCAGAAGGAGAATACTTGGATCAAATGGAACTTGTAGTTTTAGTGTTTTGAAGAATATTCATACTGATTTCCATAATGATTGTACCAGTTTACCCTCCAATGAACAAAAGTCTTCCTCATTTTCCCGACAGTATCTTCAGCATTTATTGTTTGGTTTCTTGAAGATAGCCATTCTTTCTGGGATGAAATGGAATCTCAGCATTGTCTTAATTTGCATTTTGCAAATGGCCAGCATTGTTGAATATTTCTTCATGTATTTATTGGCTGTTTGTATTTCTTCATCTGAGAAGTGTCTATTCATGTCAGGTGTTCATTTTTGGATTGGGCCTTTAAATTCAGAGATCGAATTTTTTTAGTTCATTATATATTCTAGATGTTAGTCTTCTTTCTGAGGAATAGCCAGAAAAAAATTTTCCCAATCTATAGGTTATTTCTTCACTCTGTTGGTGGTTTCTTTTGCTTTCTTCCTTTGCAAGATTTTTAATTTGATAGAATCCCATTTGTTGCTGACTACTTCTCAGAGATGTCTTACAGGTGTTGCAAGATCCTACCTCTTAAATTTATTGGGGATGAGAAGTTGCTACCTATTTGGCCTAGGACCTGATTCTTTGGCACTGGCCTATAATATTTTTTATGAACCTTATGCAGTGGAAATCTTGGCATACCAGAAAGAACAAGTGATCAGAACAATTATGTCACCTTAGCTAAATTAGTACAATCAGCAATAACAATAGCATCAAACACAGCTTAGAATTGACAAACTGTGGTAACTATTTGCCATCTTTAACCATATGAACTAGATTTGTACTTACATAACAAGATTTAAACTAATTTTTAAAAAATAAAAAATAAAATAATTCAGAAAATTGTGTACAGTAAATAAGCCCTCAGTGTGGTGTTTTACCCTCATGGAAGAAAATTTAAAAGGGGTTAGGGGGAAATAGAGAAAAAGAAGAAGAAATTAGACACAAGACTGGAGGACAAGGAAGATTATGCCAACTTTGGGAGATTGGTGAAGAAGACAGAAGGGAAAGAGAGAAGAAGAAATAAAAACAGGAGCCTCAGGAGCTTCGGTAAGCTGCTCAGGAGGAGAGAGGCTCTGTCCCCCATTCCCCACCATCATGGGAGCAACACTTAGCCTCAGTGAACCTTGGGAGCTTTGGGAGCCTCATTCTGGAGGAACCCTGGTGCCTGGCCCATATTCCTACACTGTGGGTTGGGCAGCCAGCACAAGAAGTGCCCAGGACATGGCAACAGGATTGTCCAGAGGAACCCAGGGTAAATCCACTCTAACAAGGGGAAACACATGGCATACAAACTCATAATGTATGATTGGTTCTGTTATATAACTATAGGCTTTGCTCCTATGGTCTAAAGTACAAAATCCATAG
>NW_004955463.1:6754820-6756885 GCF_000276665.1 Chinchilla lanigera
AACTACTTTGAAGATAACAATATGCAGTGTAATAACCATTGTTGATTTCCTATCATCTTGTTTTGAAATTCTGTGTTATTTTTAATGTTTTGCTTATCTTTATTCTCTTCAAAATAAAAAAGAAATAAAAATAAAAACAGAGCAGAACAACAACAAGAACCTAGAAACAATATTCACACATATAAAAAGAAGAACATCCAATCAAGAAAAAACAAAACAGAAAAAGAAAATGAAAAGAGCCCAACTCACTGCATGTCTCTGCTGTCACTGGTAGACAATGAGGGCAGACAGGGTCAGATCCATGTTGATCAATCCCAACAAGCCAGCTGTAGATTTATGATGGGGTAGTGGATAATCCCAGCAAGTCTGCACCTTTAGTTCCACAGAAATTCAGGCTGGTTTCTGGCTCTGAAGTTGGGACCTGATTTGTTCAGCCTGCAACACTCATGTGCCTCCCACCAGTTTGAACTTGGCCCCCTGCTAGCTTGACTGCCTGCTGACTTGAACTAGGCAGCCTCACCCTGACACTGGGAGCTATTAGATGAACCCAGCTGTTGCTCTGAGTTCTGAGCTCAGTTGGGTCCACTTCAAGATGGCTACCAGCCAATCACCCTCTCCTACGGGATGTCTGAACCCAAATAACTCACCAGCCATTGCCATCTGCTATGTCCACTGCTCTTTTCCACTGATGCATTTCTCTGTTGAGGCCTCTGCAGTCAACAGTGTTCACCATACACCTACAGATTCAAGCCGTCTCTCCCACGCAGTGAGTCAGGGCACAAAGAGAATGTGTCACTTGCCTCCTCCTTCTTCTTCACTGAAGTCTGTTTCCACTCTCCCTGTGGGCCTCAATTCTTGCTTCATATCCTTTCTGGTCCTGGAGACCCACTTCCATCCTTCTTCTCTTCCTCACATTGCTGTATTCATGTATCTGAACACCAGACTCTAGAGAAGTTCTTTCTCTGCTGTTCACTACTCTGCCAACTTCCCAGAAATCTGTAGCTTTCTAATACAACTTGAAGTCCAGAATTGTTCTGGCCCTTGCCTTCTCCTTGTTGCCCAGAATTGCTTTTGCAATTCTAGGTCTCTTCTGGTTCCATATGAATTTTAGGGTTGCTTTCTCTAGTTCTGTGAAGAATACTACTGGTATTTTGATTGGGATTGCATTAAATGTATATAACACTTTTGGAAGTATGGCAATTTTGACTATATTATCTCTACCTATCCAGAAACAGGGGTTATCTTTCCATTTTCTGATATCCTCTTTTTTTTTTTTTTTTTTCCCTCCGGTACCGGGAACCGAACTCACGACCTTGCACTTGCCAGGCAGGCGCCTTTGCCGCTGAGCTAAATCCCCAGCCCCCTGATATCCTCTTTTATCTCTTTTTTTTTTTTTTTTTCAGAATACTGCAGTTTTCATTATAGAGGTCTTTCATTTCCTTGGTTAATTCCTAAGCACTACATTTTTCTTGATGCTATTCTAAAAAAATATTATTTCCCTAATTTCTCCCTTGGTGAGTTTATTATTGGTGTACAGGAACTCTATTGATTTTTGAATGTTGACTTTGTATTCTGTGTATCCTGTTATGCTACTGAGTTTGGTTATTAATTCTAGGAGTTTTTGGTGGAATTTGGGGGGTCTTCTATTAGAGGATCATATCATCTGCAAATAATGATATCTTAAATTCTTCCTTTCCTATCCATAATCCTTTTTACTTTTTCTTGTCTAATTGCTCTGATTAATGTTTTGGTTGATTTTTCTTGTCTTTTTGAGACAGGGTCTCACCATGCAGTTCAGGCTGGCCTTGAGCTCACTTTGTAGACTAGGCTGGTCTCAGATTCACAATGATCCTCTTTCCTCAGCTTCCCCAGTGCTGGGATTACAGGCATGCACCACCATCCCTGGCTGCTCTGGTTAATGTTTTCAGAACTATATTGAACAAGAGTGGTGGTAGCAAACATCCTTGTCTTGTTTCTGATTTTAGAAGGAAAGCTTTCAGTAGCTACTGTCCATTTAATATGATGTTGGCCATTGGTTTGTGATACATGGCTTTTATTAGATTGA
>NW_004955463.1:6758328-6759377 GCF_000276665.1 Chinchilla lanigera
GTTAAATTGTTTCCTTAACCAATGTGTAGTGACCTTGTTATCTCTTTTGATAAAGTTTGACTTGAAATTTACTTTATCTGAAATTAGGATACCTACTCCTTCCTTTTTTCAGGTTTCCATTGCATGGAATATTGTTTTACATCCATTGATTTGTGATCTGTAAGTTTCTTTTTAGTTAAATGTGTTTCTTGTATACTGCATATTATTGGGTTTTGTTTCTTGACCTGTTCTGTCAATCTGTATCTTTCTATGGGAAGACCATGCTCATTGAGAGTTATTACTGAAAGCTACTGAATAATTCCTGTCATTCCATTATTTTCCTGTGGATGGTTTTCTTATTTTTTTCCTTTTGCTTAGCTGCTCATCCTGCCAGGTGTATTCATTCTTTTTGTCCTTATTGGCATTGGTGGTTTCATTGGCTCTTTATAGGATATTCTTGAGAGTTTCTTGGAATGCTGGTTTGGTGGCCGTGAATTTCTTGAGGTACATTTTGTCACCGAAATATGTTATTTCTCCATTGATTTTTGAAGGACATATAGGTTGAAATTTGAAGTTGTTACCTTTTAGGGCTTAAAACACTTCACTCCAAGCCCTCCTGGCCTGTAAAGTTTGTATTGAGAAGTGTGCTGAAATACTCACAGGTTTACCTTTACATTTGAGCCATTGCCTTTCTCTAATAGCTTTTAAGATTTTTGTTCCTGTGGTAGACTTCTGGCTCTTTGAGTATAATGTGGTGCAGAGAAGTTCTCTTTTGGTTATGGCTATTTGGGGTTCTATATGACTCACTTATCTCTATGTTTATTTCTTTCCCTATATTCACAGAGTTTTCTCCCATTATTACTATAAACAGGTTTTTATGCCATTTCTATTGTCTTCTGATTTTTCACCTATTCCAGTTGCACTCAGGTTAGTCTTCTTTGCATCACCTAGCAGCTATTGGATTCATTTTTCAAGAACCACTTTCTCAAACCTCTCTCCTCAAGCTTCTAGCCCATTTCTTCTGCACATTTTTATGCTCTGGTGGTCTTGAAATTCTAGAGATATTCTTC
>NW_004955463.1:6760505-6765715 GCF_000276665.1 Chinchilla lanigera
TACTTCTGCGTATTTCTTCCCATTTGGATAACTGGAGGTAAGAGAAGGAGATGGTGAAGGGGAGACTTGGATCATGATGTGGTACAATATGCAGGCCTGGCTTTCCCACTTCGACTGCAACTTCTCCAGGCCCCTCTGTCTTCTTTGGCACTTTCAAAAACTATCCGTCCCCTCTGGAGATCAGTTTGGCAATATATAAAAAGAGTTATAAAACTATTCATATCCTTTGACCTATTATTCCTCCTGCTTTTGGAACCTACCCCAAGGAAATATGCAGAAGAGAAAAGAAAGCAAACAGCACAAAAATGTTTATGGTAACACCATTCATAACAGTGGAAAAGTGGGACGTGACCCAAAGTCCAAAATTGGGAAAAGGTTATGCAAACTGTGGTACTTCGAGACAATGGAATGTTATGTTGCTATTAAAAGGAATTGAGTTTACAGATTGTGCTGATACATGGATTTGCACGTATAAGATAATGCAAAGGACAAGAGCAGCATAAAAAGACAATGTACACGCAGGCCACAAATATAAATCAGTCCAATTTCTTATTGATAGGATCTGAAGCGAACAGAGTACTGCAAAGAGTTGGTGCGCTAAATTGATAGCATCTTTTTCCTTCTAAAGTTCACAGTACCATGAAAATACTAAACTTCGGTTTGGGGCTGGAGTAGAGAAAAGATCCATCACGCCCATTTTCCCCTGGTGAAGAAAGAGGGGATTTCCTAATCTGGAGGCTCACTGGACATCTGCCCTGTCCCTTGTCCGCAAGAACAGCCAACTCTCCGCTCACGTCCTCGATGAAATGCAGTGTTCAGAGCAAGCGCCCGGGGTGAGGACTCCTGGCCTGCACACATCTCAGTAATGACATAGAGTTCTGGGCACCGCACTTCAGGGAGACTGACAAACTAGAACTTGTTTCAGAGAGAGTAGGCTGTGCGGTGATTTAAGATCATGGGTAAGTCTTGAAAAGACTGAAGGCCTTTAACCTATGGTAGACATAACCTGCTTGAGTACTGAGAAGCTCTGTTCCAACCTTAGGAAGCATTTGTGTAGAGGAAGGGGAGGCTTGTTACCTGTGGACAGAGGGTACGGAGGAGAAAAGTTCAAATTAATATGAGGATGAGTTGTTTTTTTGGTTTCGTTTTGTTTTTAAGCAGAAGCCGGGTGAGCTGCACACACCTGTAGTCCCAGGAGCTGAGGCAGGGGGATCACATATTCAACCCCAGACTGGGCAACTTGATTTACTGGGACCTTGTCTCAAAATAAAAAATAGGGCTGGGGATTTAGCTCAGTGGCACAGTGCCTGCTGGCAAGCACGAGGTCGTGAGTTCGATTCCCGATACTGGAAAAATAAAATAAAATAAAAAATAAAAAAGGGATAGGGGTATAGCTCAATGCAAAGGCCCTGAATTCAGACCCCAGACCATTAAAAATAGAAGCAAAAAAGAGGCACAGTATTCTACACTACCAGAAAGCATATAGGGATGCATCTCATAAATAACTAACAGCCGGGTCTGTGACCCTCCAGTTTGACTTTATGCTTCAACCAGAGGACACGATTTTGCTGATCCATGAGGCTTTGAGGGGAAAGCATATGGTAAGAATGGAACAATTTGCCCCTCACCTGGGAAGAGAATTCTAGCAACCCACTGTGAGTGAGACTGCAGTGTGGGAGTTGCTTCCCTAGGGCTTGTTGTATAAGCGTGCAAAGTGATGCTGTGGTGAACTATAGACTTTTTGCAAAATTTTTTTTCATTTTCTCCTATAAAAATTAATTGTCCTGAACTGGACACCACCTGTATTTTTTTACTTCACTAATCAAGCAAGCAGTTATCAGTCACCTGTTTGTTTTTTCAAATCATTATGCTAGCTGGGCATGGTGGCGCATGCCTGTAATCCCAGCACTCAGGAGGCTGAGGCAGGAGGATTGTTGTGAGTTTGAGGTCAGCCTGGGCTACAAAGTGAACTCAAGGCCAGCCTGAACTGCATAGTGAAACCCTGTCTCAAAAAGATTAAAAAAAAAATCATTATGCTAGTCCCTTGGAGGAATGCAAAGTGCAAGCTGTGATCCCTACAACAAACTGACATTCACACGATGTTCTAGTCTAGTGGTTTCCACAATTTTAAATTGAGAACCCTTGCCGGGCGTGGTGGTGCACACCTGTAATCCCAGCACTTGGGAGGCTGAGGCAAGAGGATTGTTGCAAGTTCGAGACCAGCCTGGGCTACAAATTAAGCTCAAGGCCAGCCTGAACTGCACAGCGAGGCGCTGTCACAAAAAGACAAAAAAAAAAAAAAAAATTGAGAACCCTTACCAGAAAAAAAAAATTTGAGTAGGTATCTTCCATGTACATATGCTAATATACAATTATACATGAACTACTTCAAAACATATATTAAATATTTACACATGAACAGCTGTCAAAACATTAAATATTCATAAAATTTATTTTTTATCTGTAGATAAAGTATATAAACAGATGTTCTAATATTTTTCCCAGTTCCTTGGAATGCTTCTGAACATGAACCCTTGATCTGCAGATCAAAGCTTTTGCTGACTGAGAGATAAGTTCTATAAAGTTGACAAATCGTTATGTACTACAAACATGTACCAATAAAATAAAAATTAAAAACACATAAAAATATAATATTGGCCAAGCTGCAGTGGGAGCAAATATGTCAGCGAAAGAGATATCTAGTAAATACTGCCATCTCTGAAAATTTTCAAGTAGATTGGAAGATATTGAAATAGAAATTTGAACTTTTCCCAAGCCAGTTTAAAAATATGACTAATAAAATCTTATAATAAAATATATGTGCCCTTTTAAGAATAATCAGAAAGAGACAGAATAAACAGAAAGCTTTAAAAAATAAAAATAAAAACACAAGCCAGGTGTAATGGTGCACGCCTGAAATCCAAGCACCCTGGGAGACTCCGGCAAGAGGCTCACAAGTTCAAGTCAGCCCTGCGCAACGTATCAGGGAGACCCTGTCTCAATATAAAAAACTAGAAAGGGCTGATAATGCAGCTAATTGTAAAGGCCCTAGGCTCAAGGCCCAGCACCTAAAGAGCAACAATGCTCACACTTGATTAATTCTTTTAATGATTTACTGTTTATTAAAAACTTACCAGGTACCAATTAAGCACTGTGTGCTAGGCACTGGAGATATAGTAGGAGGGAGGAGGAAGAGAAAACAGATAGGTTTCCTGAGCTGGTAAAGATATTAAACAAATATACGAGACAGAAAAATACACATGCAGGCAAGTAAATATCTAGACACAAATTATGATGCCTGCTGTGAGGTAAATAAGCAAGGTGACTAACAATAAAGTTGGGGTGGTGACTTTGAATAAAGTACTTGGACCAGGCCTCTCAGGGAAATGGTGTCTATCCCAAGAGCTGAAGATAGAGGAGAGACTTTCCACAGAGAAGAGTGGAAAAACCAACTGCACATTGCCCGCAGAAATCGTGACACCAGCCGGGCATGGTGTCTCACGCCTATAATCCCGGCACTCGGGAAGCTGAGGTAGGAGGGTTGTTGTGAGTTCAAGACCAGCCTGGGCTACAAAGTGAGCTCAAGGCCAGCCTGAGCTGCATAGCAAGACCCTGCCTCAAAAAGACCAAAAAAAAAAAAAAAAAAAAGAAAGAAAGAAATCATGACACCAAAAGTCCCCTAAATTGAAGGGCAAATTTAAATTACTCATTCAGATCCCCTTGGAGCCCATTGTGTCTGTTTTAAATGCCCTTTACACAGCCTAGAACATCATTTTAAGTGTTCAACACACTGAGGAAACAGACATCTGAACCTAAGAACAGCTGTCCTGTTATTGTGCGACTGACATCCCCACCCATCCTAGCATCCATCTCCTCTCTTTGGCCAAGGCTTTCTGGCAACTGTGATAGGTGACACAAAAGCAGCAAGACTTCACTGCCATAAACTGTCTGCCTGCTAGTTCTGCCAATGCTGAGCCGTCCTAGGTGAGCAGGGCTACCACGACCCACCGCTGGAAATATCAAAGAAAACTATGGGTTCTCTCTGAAGCTGTTCAAATTCCCCGCAAGGGCACGTGTTTTATCTCAAAATGTAAGACTAGAATGAGCTCCTTGGATGTCCCGTGCCTATGGAAGACTCTCACGCATGGTAGGCTGGTGGGATTTATGGTGCTCTGTCATCTGGGAATCACATTCTGTTCATTAGATGGAGCTAAGTGCTGTCAGGAATTCCAGGGAGAGCTCGGCTGGAGCAAGAGAGCAGATAAGTGGCTATGACGCCTAAGTGAATCCAGATGGATGGGCAGGTACCGCAGTGGCAGCCGCATAGAGGGCAGAGCATCCGCCTGGTCTGTGCACTCACTTAACCCTCAGAACTCTGGAATCCAAAACACTGGCCCTTTGCTGCTTAGCTTCACTTGCTTTTTATATCCACTTGAGTGACAAGAAAGCTTGAAGAGAAATCACCCAGGACACGCTTGAGAAAGAAAATAGGAACTGTAAGTCTGCTTTTGAAGCCCGACTTGCCTCTTATTCTAGGGTTTTGTTTTTTGGGCTTTTTTTGTTCGTTTGTTTGTTTTTCTTCTGGGACCAGGAATCGAACTCACGACCTTGTGCTTGCTGGGCAGGCGCTGTGCCGCTGAGCTAAATCCCCAGCCCCTTATTACAGGATTTTGGGGAAGACTAAGCACCATCCGCACAGCTCTTGGAGGTATCATGAATGCTCTTTTCAGCTCTGAATCGCTCCACTGAAAAACAGTCAGAAGGAAAGTCCCTTGATTTTGTTTATAGAGCAACAACCCTGAGGCTGGTAAAAAAAAATGGACACTAAAACTATAAACAGTAAAGTAGAGAAAGGTGTCTTTCTCATGGAGCCAGGAATAGTAGACACTTCTAATATAAAAAACTTCGTTGCTTCCAATAACTTTAAGTCAACATGAAATGCATCCCACAATACTACATAAATGTAATTTGAGCTGTTTTCAGGGGTTGTTTATAAACTTTAAGCAGTAGCAACCTAATGTGCTAACAAAGGAAGAAGAATATATTCCAGAAAATATTTTGTTTGATTTTGTTTGATTCTGATCTCCAGTGAAATCCCAAAACTGACGAATAACAGATGCTAAGTAGGCACTGGGAAAAGGAACAAGTAACAGATACAGCCAAATGAACGTCAGTTATTATTATGATTTTTTTTTTTTTTTTTTTTTTTT
>NW_004955463.1:6766645-6769212 GCF_000276665.1 Chinchilla lanigera
ATCGTTGCGAGTTCGAGGCCAGCCTGGGCTACAAAGTGAGCTCAAGGCCAGCCTGAACTGCATAGCGAGACCCTGTCTCAAAAAGACAAAAAAAATAAAAAATAAAAAGAAAGTGCTAAAATTCAGTATCACCCCAGTAACTGAAACTGACAGATTAAAAATCTAAGACAAAATATATAGAATAAATACACACCTTATCTTAAAGGATACAAGATAAAACTAGGGAAAAATTAGTCAACTTTGATTAAAGAAAACTCTGGAAATTTTTGATGAGCTACAAATTCAGCATGAAGAGATTGGAGGATGTAGCTTCGTGGGAGAGTACCTGCTGAGCATGTATAAAACTTTGGGTTCAACCCCCAGTACTACAAAAAAAATTTTAAAACAAGAGGTTCTTTTAAAAATGAGACATATAGTTTGAAGACCCAGTACTAGTGGTAAGTTATAGAATAGAGCTAATGACTGGATGTTGCAATCAGGTTGAATTTGCTAAAAAAAAAAAAAAAAAAAACATTTCCTGAAAGTAAGACATGCTGATGAATGAAACCGGATCCCCAGTGCAGTAATGTGTCTCTATAAGGCTTTCCCTGTGATGTAATATTCTTCTGTCCCGTGTCTCTCAAAGCCTCCTTCGATGCCTGTGACCTCACTCTTGAGTTCAGCCTAAAGCCTGGGCTCCTGCAGAGAGGTGCTCTTCCCGTGTTTGGAAATCGATCTGGCATCAGCACCATACAACTGTGTGATTCTGATCCCCCTCAAGGTCAAGGAGTAAAAAAAAATAGACTCAAAGAGCAAGTCCCAGTTCTGGAGAGGGATGCATGCCTCAGGTTCCATTCACCTTTAAGCCATACTGGGATGATAGTAAGTATATAGTTAATACACTCCACGTAGCAAAATAAAGGAAAGATCATACATAGGAGACAGGGAGGTAGGCTTTTTAGATATGGGAAAAGGGTTCTGGGGAAGGGGAAGATGGAAGGGTAGGGACGAAAGGAAATCAAAAATAATTGAGA
The DNA here is from genome assembly GCF_000276665.1 of Chinchilla lanigera. Taxonomy (NCBI): domain Eukaryota; kingdom Metazoa; phylum Chordata; class Mammalia; order Rodentia; family Chinchillidae; genus Chinchilla; species Chinchilla lanigera. The sequence goes on from NW_004955463.1 coordinate 6,767,659, forward strand.
TTATATATATATATATATATATATATATATATATATACACACATATATATTTCTCAAAAATGAGTGTAATTACTGTATATCATAAACATATCCCAATGAAAATATACTCTGTGCTTATCAAACAGAAGTCATATAATGGACAGCACTATATACTTATTAAGTGATAAAACTAATTATTGCCTCAAAATGAAGTATTCTGCAATTCAAGTTCTATAAGTGATTCTTTCCTTCCTTTGCTGTTAACAAAAAATATTATGAAGGTTTATCACCTAACCCCACAAATTCTTATCAAGAAGGACCACAGAGTGTCATGGAAATTAATTATTTTTTAAAATTCATATTAACTCAGATAATACACTTCTTGTTTTGTTGTGGACAGAAACAAGGCACCAGTGAGCCATGTTTACACTGAACAGAGGCACAAGACAGTGATAATTAAATAAAAGTAAATAAATCACACTGGACCTATGTACAAAGACATTTCAAAAATATCTACAAATATGGATACTCACAATCTGCTTTCTTTGAAGGCCTTATTTCTCATCTAAGGCCAAACTTAGCACATGCCAAATTTATTAAAAAGAACAAAGCCTTTTTTAAAACTTATGAATGTAGAAGTGCATCTACTTTTTATCTAACAAAAAGGAAATATAATAATTATTTCTAAAGTGATCAAAAGGAGCCAAATGGACTTTTAGGGAGTTTTCCAAAAGCAAAGAAAGGAGGAAGTTAGCTAATGTTAAATTTAGAGAATCTGGGTACCTGAATTAATTTCGTCCAACTATGTAAAACATTAGTTTAGCAAAAATCAAAATATAGCGTATCTCACTGTTGCTGAAATGTACTGTTAATTACATCAGTTGTGATATAATGTATAATGTTTTAAGTGCAAAATTCATGTGAATTTGTGAAGGCACACTAAACATATCAGCCTTGTAAAACCATGTACATTGTGATTTTCTATTGTTGTAGGTTGTTATCAGTAATTTCTTATCTCAGCCCTTCTCTTGCCGTGCTTTACACTAAGCAGAGCTTCTAAGTTAAGAAAATGTTTAAAATACTTTCCTCAGTTGCCTAGAATGTGTGACACCTTGAATGCATTAAGCCTGCTTAGTGCTGCCGACACTCATGTTTCGACTGGTTGGCAGAGTTGACCGTGGGTTCAGCAAGGCGGAAAGAGACCCACAAACCCTCCAAAAATAGTGGACATGCTTGCGGGGGAGCTGCTGTCTTCACCACATTTTATCATGCTGATTCTTTTCCAGCTCAAGTCATTGCCCTCTAAGGGAAACTGTCTCCAAACTAATCTGTCTTCCATCCTCCTGAAGTGGCCTTTTCTCAGAATTCTGTTTACCTAGTGTTCTTCCCCAATTCCCTACAAATCTGTGGTCTTCAGTCTTTCTCTAGTTAGTTCTCTGGTTTAATATAAAAACATTGATTTTAACATGAGTTTTCTCTGCTGTTTGGAAGGGTTCTAGCAGCAAAGTATACCCCAACAAAAACAGATAGAAAGAGAGGGAGAGAGGGAAAGAGGGAGAGAGGGAGAGAGAGAGA
>NW_004955463.1:6769312-6774186 GCF_000276665.1 Chinchilla lanigera
AAGAAAGAAAGAAAGAAAGAAAGAAAGAAAGAAAGAAAGAAAGAAAGAAAAAGAAAGAAAAAGAGAAAAGGAGAAAAGTAGAGAAAGGATGAGGGCATAACACAGTGAATTAATCTGGCTATTGGTATAGAGTACCATGGCTGTGAGTGTAAATATCTAAAAGGTGTGATTTAACTTGTAAAATTCTACTAAAACACTAACAACTGACTTCATTTTAAAAATGCCAGCCAGGGGGACTGGTGATATAGCTCAGTGGCACAAGTGCCTGTCTAGCAAGTGCGAAGCCCTGAGTTCAATTCCCAGTACCAAAAAATAAAAAATAAAAATAAAAATAAATAAAAATCAGCCAGGGTCGGGGAGATAGCTCATCTGCCCAGTGCCTGCCTGGCAAGCACAAGGTCCTAAGTTCAATTCTCGGTACCAAAAAAAAAAAAAAAAAGAAAAGCATCAGCCAGGTCTGGTGGCACACACCTACCTGTAAACCCAGCACTCAGGAGGCTGAGGCAGGAGGATCATGAGTTTGAGGTCTGCCTGGGCTACAAAGTGAGCTGAAGGCCAGCCTGAACTACATAGTGAAACCCTGTTTCAAAAAGACAAAAAAATAAATAAATAAAAAATAAAAGCTATTTTGTTGTGTGGATGCTGAATATGCAACCAATCAGTAAATGAAAGAAACCTCAAACTACATCCATAAGCCATGCATTTCCTGGGATCCAGTTTTAAATTTTCAACCCTGCCTAAGCTCAATGGCTGATATCCTGGTTTCCAAAAACCCTTGGGCTCTATGTAAATTAGGGAGCTAGGTCTTTTTTTTCTAAAAGGAGGAGGAAGAGCAAACTATCTGTAGCTCAAACAAGGACACAAGTAGAAAATTTGTTGAAAGGGATGGAAGAGAAGCAGGAGTCAGCCTTGATGCTGCAGGCCCTAAGCACAGGCAACTGGGGCAGCTACTGAGCTCCCGCGCAAGGACAGTTTTCATAACCTGTAAGGTACTACAACAATGTCCCTGGTTGGTACAGATACAGGGACAGGAAAACGAACTAGAAGAGAAGGATCGGAAGCAGTGGGAGTCACAGCACAGAGCGATGTACTAGGTGTAGGAATTTCCCATCTGGCAGAATGAAGAGTTTAAACAGAGAAGAGCCACATACAAAGAAAGATTCCTGTTTGGGAGGCGAGTGAATTCAGTGTGGAGACAGGTTTAGGAACAGGGTGTCCCTTCGTGGGGGAAGGAATGTGAAAAGGAAGCGTCAACATGGCAACAACCCCTTTGGGTTTCACAATACAAATCCTTCTATTGCCTTTCGCTGTTATGTAGTTGCTGAGGTGTCTCTTCCATGTCTGCCTTTTTTTTCCTGCATTATTTTCTATTTCATCTACTACACTCCCAAAGAGAAAGAAAACATCTCTGTATTCTGACTTTGTTAATGTCATGGGCATCCCCTGTACTGCGGGTTGAACCAGGGCCTTCACACTAAGCCAGATTACCAGTCTTTTTGTATTGTTTATTTTGAGACAGGGTCTTGCTAAATCACTAAGTTGCCCAGTCTGGGTTCAAAATTGCAATCGTCCTGCCCCAGCCTTCTACAGTGGTGGGATTTTAGGCATGCACCACACCTATGGCAAACAGACTGGCACATAGACGTAAGTAGAGCAAAAAACCCACTCTAAAGGCAGAACTATGATGAAGACCCTAGTGCACGGGCAACTTAGCAAGGGAAGGTGAAGGTTTAGTGAGCAAGGGAGAAACATGTAAGTGGTTTTGCTCAGTCTCCTCCTCTCCGGTTATACCTTCCTGCGTAGGCAGAACCATTTTCCCTCCAGTACCGCAGCCTTTAGAGTATGCCTCAGGATATGTGCTCTCCTGGGTGCCATGGTCTGTTTTGTGCTGGGTAACTCATAACGAAAATGAAAACAGATTTATTGGCTGCCAGTTCTGGAGGCTGGGAGGTAAAACATCAAGGTGCTGGCATCTGTTGGGAGCCTTCTTGCTGCACCAAAGCATGGCAGAAGGCACCGCACAGCGGAACAGCCAAGAGAGGAAGGGAGAAGGAGCAAGAGGGGATGGGAGAAGGAGCAAGAGGGGAGTGATCTACTCCCACAACAACAGCATTCATCCATTCGTGAAGCCCTGACGACCTAACACTTCTTAAAGGTCCCACCTTCCGATACCATTGCAGTGCCAGTTAAATTTCAGTGGTTTGAGAAGGGAGAAACATTCAGACCATCACGCTGCATGCACTTTAGCATCTTTAAAGTCAGTTGTGTTTCCACATCTGCAAAGAACCGAACTGGAAGCATCTCAAAGGTAAGGATGAATCAGCCCACAACCCACAGCCCATCCTGGAACACTGGAGGTGCCCTAGCCCCTCTGCTTCCTGGACCAGAATTAAAAGGCTGTCCACTAGGTGCCCCAAACTTAAGAACTTGGTTTACTGCCCCCCAAGGGCCCTCCCCTCACTGTACCTTGTAACTGGCTCCATTCTCTTCATTCCACCAAGCGATGACCTCACTGTCTACTGTTATCTTCTTTCCTCTGCCTTCCTTGTGGTCTGCTGAGGCAATGCTTTATCTCTCTTTGACTCTGCATCCTCTCAGAAAACAATGCCTCAGGTGAAATGTTTGTCCTGGCTCTAGAACCTCTGTGCCTTCCTGCAGGTAGGCCCAACCAAATGCATCCCGGGAAAAGGTCTGCGCCTTCTCATAGCCTTCAGTCTGGTCTGTTAGTCCCACATTTCTGACGGTCTTGCACCCATATCCTCTCCGATGAAGCACTGCAGGCTGGAAGAGTTACAGCCGTGATGAGAACATATGTGATCGGGCCTGGAGATGCGGCTCCATGGCAAGGCAGTGGGTTCAATCCCCAGCAATGAAACTAAGTTTTACAAAGCATGTGATTGTGTGATTGGTAGCAAGCAAAATATAATATTACTCAAATGAATAAATAAAAACACCTACCTTTGTGTAGATGTGCTGCTTTTTGGTGATAGTTTCCACTTTTTGTGTACAATTAGAACCAGTTACTTACTGTGTTTCCAGAAAAGGCTTTGCTTTGCCAAGCATATTGGCAGAGAAAATGTTCTTGCAATAAAAGGACGCAGTATCCTAATATCTTTTCCTAGCTGTACTCCATAAAAATGGAGTCTCTATTGCACTTCCAAGCATCAGGGAATTATAACTTCCTCCCATCACCACAAACACTGTTACAGGCAGAAAAAGAAAGGCCAACATTTTTATTCATTCTTTGAATAAATTGTTGCTATGCACATGTCAAGTGTGGGAGGCTAGATGGAGCACCGTGAGAGCTACAGCTGCAGGGAAGTCTGGTCCCCAGGCCACAGGTGCTCCTAGGCTAGCTGGGGAGCTAGGACAGGGCTATTAGCTACTCCCAGGCAATGTGCCATGAATGCCATGGGACTGAGTGGAGGTATCTCCAGTGCCATAGTTTCAGAGGAAAGGGAGAAAATGTCTAGCATAGCAGAGGAAATTTGAGTTGAGTTGGTCTTTTGCTTTATCAGTAAATATTTATCAGGTGCCCCTGAGGACTGCAACAGGTGCTAATTGCTAACACAAGAGTAGGCAAGACAGATATGGTCCATGGCTCCAGTGAGAGCCTAGAAGGGGAAATACCTATGAATCAGATACTCACACAGCTAAGTGACAGCTCCTGGAAGGTTGTACAGAGGAAGTACAGGAGCCTACAGGGCACAAAGGTGGAGTCAGAGAAGACTTCCCTGTGGAAGGGATGTGGAAAGTGAGATATATAAATGAACAGGAATTAACCAAGTCTCCCCCTAAAAAAATTTTTTTAAAAAAGGAAGGAGGGAGGGAGGGAGGGAGGTAGAGGGCATTACATGCAAAGGGAACGTCACAGGCAGAGTTTTCTGAGGTAGGATTAAGCAAGACAATTTAAAGTTACAAAGCCTCCATGTAGGTGAGCAAAAATGATAGAGAAAAGGGAAAAGGGGAGGTAGAGAAAAAGGGAGGTAGACCACTCAGGGTCTAGCAGGCCCAGGCAAGGATTTGGGTGTTGATCTCTAAAGCAGTGACAATCTACCAAAGCGTGTAATAAGAGGAGAGATTGTCACACCCTGCTATAAAAAACATTCTGGCTGCAGTGTAGGAAGTGACCAGAGCTGGCGCACAGCCCGATGGTATGTAGCTACACGGACCCAGGCAGCAGATGTTGGTGGCAGTGAGGGCAGAAGTGGATGGACTGCGGAGATATTTGAGAGTAAAAAGCTAGCATCAGTTCCTACAGGTTGATTGTGAGAGTGTAGGAGGCATTTTCCCCCACTCTGATATTCTCTTCCTACAAAAGGAGTTTATCCTTCCTTTGTGCTCTTGGCAGTGAGCTTCCATCGGGAGCAGGAGTTGTCTTTGCTCTTCTTGGCAGTGACTGAGCTAGCTAAGAGTCAAGCACAGGTCCAGGCCAGGGGATTGTCTGCTGTCTACTGTGCTTACGATTTAGGCCCATTTGCCCGCTCACCCCACTGGATTAAGTCCTCAACATTTCTCTTTCAGCAAAGCTAAAGCTTTGGCTGCCATGTTTACTCTTTCTCTTATTTCTCTAGTTCTTTACAACCCAAGCAGAAAAGAGAGGGCTTATTTATTAGACCTTTTTTTCTTTTTCTTTTTCTTTTTCTTTTTTTTTTTTTTTTTGAGACTTTGAAAAGACTGAGGAGGGAATTTCGTGAACAAATAAGATTTTGATCAAAATAGAAAGAAAGCAGCTTGGGGTCTATCTCCATGGTACAGGTTGTACTTAGCAGATGTGAGGCCCTGAGTTGAATCCCTACCGGAAGGAAGGAAGGAAGGAAAAAAGAAAGAAAGAGAGAAAGAGAGAAAGAGAGAAAGAGAGAAAGAGAGAAAGA
>NW_004955463.1:6774286-6784183 GCF_000276665.1 Chinchilla lanigera
AGAAAGAAAGAAAGAAAGAAAGAAAGAAAGAAAGAAAGAAAGAAAGAAAGAAAGAAAGAAAGAAAAGAAAGAAAAAGAAAGCGAGAAAGAAAAAAAAGGCATTATAGACATGGGGAAGGAACACAGAAAGAAGAAAAATGGCAGAACAGGGCTATAAAGACAGGCTGGAGTCAGACTGTGGAGGGTCCAAAGAGCCATGCTAGAGTCTTTGGATTTCATTCTAAAGCAAAATCCGTGTAAGGTTTTTGAAGTAGGTGACATGAGGTAAACAATTTTTGATGTGTAGAGTAGCTTGCTTCACAGAGGCCACTTAGGAAGTTATTACAAGATCCTGAACTACGTGGGAATTATAATGAAGGAACAAATACAGGAATTTGAAGGGAAAAAAATAGTCTTTCTTGGAAGAGCAGATACAGTGAGAGGGACAAAAAGAATTCCTGATGGCTCTAAGGTTTGTGGTCTCCCTGGCCAAAGAATAGGCCAGCCATATATGGATGTTGGGAGGAAAACAAGGAATGTGGCCTCAGATGCACTGCAGTTGGAATGGAAGTGGGCTATCAAGGTAGAAACATGCGGTAAGTTTATGGACAGGCAGAAGAGGTAGGAAAATGCTCCCTCATCTTTTGAGGAAGAAGAGGCAAAGCCCCTGTGCAATGTCCCCTTTTCCACCTGAATTCTCAGGACCTAACATGAAGTACATTCTTCATGGGTAATTGGTCCATACACACATCAAATTTTGATCCTCTTTACTTTTCCTTCCCCTCCCTGCCTTTCCAGCTACCCTCATCCCCTAACTGCCGTCCATCTCCACAAAGTCGACCTTCCTGTTATCCGTATTTTATTTTGCTCCTGAAATTTATTTATGCTTTGGGTTCCTCATATAAGAAATCACACGCTATTTAACTTTCTGTGTCTGATTTGCTTTAAGGTATGTGCTGAGAAATCTACTTTTATTCTGATAGACTCACCTATGTAGGTTATTTGCAGTTTTTCTTTAACAGTTTACAGTATTGTGGTGGATTGACAACTGGTGGTCAACTTGTAACACCCAGCTGAACTGAGTCAGCATGGTGCTGGGTGTGGGAGGCCCACATGAGGATTGTTACTAGCAATATAAAAAAGAGAACTGGAGAGGAAGAAGGTGAGAAGCTGTTGGAAGGCCGTAGGGAGTTGTTGGTTGTCTTGGAGGAGTTTGTCATGCTGGCCTTCCTGATGAACTCAGCTGTTCCTGTCAGAGGAGGAGCTCAGGACCTTATTGTCACTGAGAATGGCCACAGTTCACTTTGCGGGAGCTCTGGTCCTCACTTTGAGCATCACTTCCTGGCTCTGGAGGGGAAGATGGTGCACTGTTCAGTCTCCTGGAGAAGCTTGTCGTGTTGGCTGTCCTGATGGGAACTCGGCTTTCCTCATCATCGGAGGAGCTCCAGACCTCACTGTTGCTGAGGATGGCTGTGGTACTTTTCAGGGGAGCTCTGGTTCTTACTTTGAGCATTCCTTCTTGGCTTCAGTGCAGATCCCTCAACCTGCTGGCACAGATCCTTTATCTTGCTGGCACAGATTTCCTAGATTCCACCACTGACCTTTGGGCCTTTGCAGGGTAGATCCGTGAAACAGGCCTGCATGAGACACCATCATGGGCTCTAGGCCTCCAGTTGGACTTGTGGGAGGCATTGTCATGGGCTCTAGGTCTTCAGCTGGACATATGCAGGACATTACTGTTGGGTCCAGGCCCTCAGCTAGATTCTCTGGTCTTTAGTGTGTGGACAGATTTCCTGCACTGTCTTGTATACGATTCTTTGGGTGACTATTATAAATAATCTTATAAAATATGTATCCTGTATTATATTGTTCTCCTTGAGAACAAGAATCCTATCTTTGTGTTGAATTTCTGAAAGTGTGATTATCATGTGTCATGGAGAGGTTCTTTTCTGATCCTGGCTATTTGGGGCCCTGTATGCCTCTTGTATTTGAATACTGAATTCTTTCCCTAGATTTGGAAGATTTTCTGCTATGATTCAGTGAATAATTTTTCTATCCTTTGAGTGGTCCTCTACTCTTTCCTTATTCCTATAAAGCTGAAGTTTGTATTTCTGAGTCATCTAGCAGCTGTTGGAACCAGCTTCTGTGACGTTGTGTTTAGGATGTCACTGAGTATGTGATCTACTACATACATCAAACTTGTCTTCAAGTTTTGACACCAGCCTTACATTGGTCAAATTCACTACCCATGCTTTCCATTGAATTTTCCGTATCAATAACATGTAACAAACCCTTAGATTTATGCTTTGGTACTTAGATCCCCTCCTCAGTTTACTCAAAGTCTTCTTAAGTGTCCAACCTTCTTCTAAGGGTTTGATCCCAAGCACTACTCATACAAGAGATAACAACCTGTAGTAATATTGATGGCACAAAGACAAACCAGATATTGACATACAGTAAAAACCAGTTAAAAGCAACAACTATGTCACCATTAACAATGAAAATCAGCAATAATAAGAGTCAAAAAAAAAATGGGGCCGTGTGTGGTGGCATATGCCCGTAATCCCAGCACTCAGGAGGCTGAGGCAGGAGGATCATTGTGAGTTTGAGACCAGCCTGGGCTACAAAGTGAGCTCGAGGCCAGGCTAAACTGCAGACCAAAATCCTCTCTTAAAAAGAAAAAAAAAAAAAAAAAAAGAAAGAAAGAAAGAAAGTAGTTTTTGGCAGATCACAAAAGTAGCTCTTAAATAACTAGTTCAAAAGTAAAGCTGGCATGGTGGCGCACTAGGGAGTCTAAGGCAGGAGAATCGTTGCAAGTTCGAGACCAGCCTGGGCTGCAAAGTGAGCTCAAGACCAACCTGAATGCATAGCGAGACCCTGTCTCAAAAAGACCAAAAAAAAAAAACCAAACAAATAAACAAACAAAAAAAGACCAGCCTGAACTGCATAGTGAGACCCTGCCTCAAAAAAAGACAAAAAAAAAAAAAAAAAAAAGTAAAATGAGGGCCAGGGATATAGTTCAGTGGCACAATGCCTGCCTGGCAAGGGTGAGGTCATGAGTTTGACTCTTGGTACCAAAAAAAAAAAAAAGTAAACTGATTTCAAATTATTTGGTTGGAAGTTAAAAGAATTATTTATTTTTAGTTGAAGCCAAATTTTTATATTTGAAAATAATAATATTAACAAGGCTATCACTACTTTTAAAAAATTGTGTACAGGCTGGGGATTTAGCTCAGTGGCACGGCGCCTGCCTGGCAAGCGCAAGGTCATGGGTTCAATTCCTGGTACCAGAAAAAAAAAAAATCATGTGATTATTTTTTAGAACAGTGGAATACTGGTTTCTGTTTATTGGGTTGCAATGGCTTTTTTGTTTGTGTGTTTGTTTTTCTTACAGTACCAGGAATCGAACTCACGACCTTGTACTTGCCAGGCAGGTGCTGTACCATTGAGCTAAATCCCCAGGCCTTTGCAATGGCTTTTTAAATGTTTAATGACCAATGTTTTTGAAGATGTGTGAACTGAAAAAATTTTTTTAAAAGAGAATAAAATATTTTTTAACAACATTAAAAATAAAACAATTTTAAAACAAGATGATAGGAAATCACCAATGGTTGTTATATTGCATATTGTTATCTTCAAAGTAGTTGTTCAGATTACCAGATATAGGCATGCAAAATTGATCAAACAAAATTAACTTGAACTGGAAACCTTGAGCTCACTTTGTAGCCCAGGCTGGCCTTGAACTTTCAGCAACCCTCCTGCCTCAGCCTCCTAAATGCTGGGATTACAAGTGTGCACCACTACACCCCACCTAATACAACAATTTCTTTTTTTTTGTGGGTACTGGGAATTGAACTCAAGACCTTGTGCTTGCCAGGCAGGCGCTGCGCCACTGAGCTATAACCCTCGCCCAAGCCTGAAACATTTGAACATCAAATTATCAATGTAAATTGGTACAATCTTTTTAGAAAGACATCTAATGATGTATATCAGAATATTAACCACTCATTTTCAAAGTAATTTTATTCTAGAAAGGGACACTAAACTAGGTTCTATGTATAGGAAGTTTTCTATGCAAAGGTGTTTATTAAAACACTCTTTATAAAATGGCAAAAAATAAAGCCCAAAAAGGAAAAGTACCAACAGTCCAAGAATTTTTTAATGCTATGCAAATTATTATATACTTATGCAACAGAATATCACATTTCTTTAAGATATGACTTACATAAGAAAATACATTTTACAATGTTAAGTTTTAAAAGTGAGATATAAACCGGGCGTGGTAGCGCATGCCTGTAATCCCAGCACTCAGGCGGCTGAGGCAGGAGGATCTTTGTGAGTTTGAGGCCAGCCCGGACTACAAAGTGAGCTCAAGGCCAGCCTGAACTGCATAGTGAGACCCTGTCTCAAGAAGACAAAAAAAAAAAAAACAACCAGATATAACCGGAGTGTGGTAGTACATGCCTGTAATCCTAGTGTAATCCTAGCACTTGAGAAGCTGAGGTAAGAGAATCGCTGTGAGTTCAAGGCCAGCCTGGGCTACATACTGAGTTCAAGGCCTGCCTGAACTGCACAGTGAGACCCTGTCTCAAAACACACACACACACACACACACACACACACACACAAGCTAGATACAGGTGCCCTTTATAAGTATAATTTCAGGATAAATAGTATACAAAAGAAAAAAAATCACTTTAAATAAACCAGAATTTGGGCCAGGGATATAGCTGAGTGGTACAAGTGCCTGCCTGGCAAAGTGCAAGGTCATGAGTTGGATTCCCAGTACTCACATAAAAAAATATTTAAAAAAATAAACCAGAGCCAGGCGTGGTGGCACACGCCTGTAATCCCAGCACTTGGAAGGCTGAGGCAGAGGATCATTGTGAGTTCGAGACCAGCCTGGGCTACAAAGTGAGCTCAAGGCCAGCCTGAACTGCATAGTGAGACCCTGTCTCAAAAAGAGACAAAAAAACCCCAAAAAACCAGAATTTAAATATAAGATTATCTTTGGGCAGCAGAATTCTACAGTTCCCCCAATTTCTCAAGTATCCTAGAATTAGTGTGTATTACATTATAATAAGCTTTTATTTTTTTAAAAAAGTTATGGATTAAAAAGATCAAATACCTATTCCTCTTTGGTATCAGTGAATACAATAAAAGATTTCCTTCTCCCACTTTTAAGATAGCATGTTCATCATGTCTTCCAGGCACTCATGTGATCACAAATGACTAAAACAAGTCAGCACATACAACTCCCTGGTGCATCAGGAGAAAATCCTTAACCTGGAGACTCATGTGAAAATGCTACAAAAAATTTATGGAAATCTACCAAAACTGAGTATTCACTATTTCATTTATTATCAGTCATTGTAAAGACACACTCCATACATCAATGCTGTGAAACCAAAACAAGTTTCAGTAACAGACACCAACAGAAGCCAGCAAGGTGGCTCACACCTGTAATCCCAGCACTCAGGAGGCTGAGGCAGGAGGATTATTGCGAGTTCGAAACCAGCCTGGGCTACAAAGTGAGCTCAAGGCCAGCCTGAACTGCATAGTGAGACCATGTCTTCAAAAGCCAAAAAAAATAGACACCAACAGAGGCTTCACTAAGTTAGACAAAGATGTGGGAAAAAGATTTTTGAAATGACTGAAATATCATAGAGAGCCGAAGACAAAGCACAGGAACCCAGGGCTGATTTAACAGTCTATATCGATGATTTTGATATAGCTGCGCCACTGAGCTATAGTGGCGCTTCAGGGGACCACGGGACAAAGCTGACTGCGAGATTGGGTCAAGACAAGGACAGCCAAGCTGAGACTTGGGTATCATTAGGTGAACCTTACACTAAATGGGCATCCCAACTCTGGATTTGTTCTGCATGAGATTCTATTTTTATCTCAGGCTCTGTCCTATGTCAAAAATTGCCAATTATTTTCATGAATCCCCTGATAATTTTACATGGGCCCAAATAATGCCTCTTACTTTTTAATCTCCCTATTTAGCCATTAAATTTTGATGGATTGATTTTAATTTTTAATATTGAGCATGTTCTATATTTTAGGCCAGGGAACATGGAGTCATTATGCAGTTAATGAGTTTCATCGCTATATAGAGTAGAATGAGCTGTGGCTTACTTAAGCTGAGAGAACACTAACAATCCATACCAGAACTTTTTCCCTCTATCTTCTCCACATTATTTGTGGCACAGGCAAAGTTTCATAGCAGATGCTTCCTGCTTAGCAGGAACAGTAAAAGATTTTGAGGAAGTCAGAAAGACCAACGCAGGGCCCACACAACGTGCTGCTTGGTTTCGCCAGAGGGCGGTACGGTAGGGTGGGGACAGGTGTGTGCTCACAGGCAGCACAGAGGTGCGGAGATGCAGGTCGTGCTGAACATCCCTCCCAGTTCCCATCCATCTTTCCTATAATTAACCACAATGCCTAAGGTCCTACCAGGTCTCATTTTCTCTAAAGTCTTGGAGGCTAATCATGTTTATGGTTCTACCTTGAAGATCATAAAGCACCTCTGGGAACACTTTTCAGTTAATCCCTCCAGGCAGGAACTCTAAAGAGAATGATCAAGATTGAATGAAGAGGCCTGAGGAATGCTAAGAACTTGGGCTTTGTATTAAAGTCTCACTTCTGCCACTAAACTGAGAGTGACCTGGGGCAAGTTCTTTTCTAAGCTCCAGTTTCTTCCTCCATAAAATAAGGAAAATACTGTTTACCTTGAAGGGCAGTCTTGTAAGGAGAAACTGTATGTAAAAGACTTGACTACAACAGATGGTACCTATTTAAGGACAAAAGGTCAGTGGGAAGGCAGCCCTTACCTCCAGAGGGAGCCTATACACCTCTCTAGGCTCAAATCTACTTCCTGGGCTGGACAGAGTGTCCCTAGGCCCTCCCTCCCCCATTTATCAGAGCTCCAAGGGACTGCAAGACCAGATCAGCACCTCTGCTAAACCTACTCCACCAACATAGTTAATACCCTCTCAAGTTGGCCACGTTGGGGTTTATGCTGGACTTGTGAAATTAGAAAGTGATCCTAAAAATAAAAGAATGGGGTAGGAGGGTGTCCCAGAAGAAACTTCACCAGCCAGAGAATTCTACCACTTTCTAGCTCCAGGAAGGGATGGTGCCCGAGAGTCAGGGGGACTGGTGCAGTTTCCCCTTTGCAGCCTGGGTCTGAAGTCATCAGAGACCAATGAAAGCACAGTAAGTTGGACCAAAGGGGAACAGTGCAGGGCTAGGAGACCCTCCCGAGGAAGGCTGATTGGTGCATATAAATGATTCCACCACCTTTCCTTGCCTCTAATGGAGTACCACCACCTCTTTTCAGAATGGCCTGTAGAGGTCTCAAACTTTGCACTCCATCATCTATGGAGATGTCTTTGTTTTCTAAAATAAGAGGTACTCAGATACCAACATTTACAGACCCATTCAGGAAGTAGGACATACATAGAGGTCATGACACATGAGACCAACTGCCAATCAGGTCCCAGCTTGCTATTTTAGGTGTGGACAAGTCATGTGTCTTCTCTGCCCTTGAATTTCTTCATCTATAAATTTGGGATTATTAGAGTAGCCTATATTGCCGGGTGTGGTGGCTCAGGCTTGTAATCCCAGCACTCGGGAGGCTGAGGCAGAAGGATTATTGTGAGTTCGAGACCAGCCTGGGCTACAAAGTGAGCTCAAGGCCAGCCTGAAGTGCATAGCGAGACCCTGTCTCAAAAAGACCAAAAAAAAAAAAAAAAAAGAGTTCATGGCTGCAGAAGACAGCAAGACAACAGCAAAAGAGAGGAGCAGCCTAGCATCGATATTTTCAAAGAGCCTCTAGATCATGAGATGTGGTCCACCTGAGCAATATTATTTGCTACGAAGCTATTTCTAATTAGCTTCCAATCATTGGCCTGTAATATAATTTTAGAAGTAGAAGCAGGAGATTTGAAGACATCAAAGAATAATTTTTGGCAAGTATTTGATCACTGACAAGAGAGATAAAAATTTCAAGGAGTTACTCTTTGATCGCTCCTCACATGGGTACGTTTACAAAACACTGGACAACTTTCAAGGTAAACCATTTACGTCAGGAAACAAAGGCAAAAGAGTGGAAGGAAAACCTAAAATTACAAGATTTCATATGATAAATGAAAAGTAAATTAATTCTTGCTCAAAATGATTAAAACTGCTTGAGCTGTACACTAAAAGTCAAGGGAATCAGATCCTCATAAAATGGTGAGAATTCCATCATATTGGATCTAGGCCCACTTAGAACATCACACCTACATACTACAACTAGATGAGCCAACCTAAGAGTAAGAAATTGCTGTAGAGAAAATCTAAAGGAAGAATTTCAGTTTTGAATCCATCAGTGGGTTAATACACACTCCAATCACCTTCTGAACATATGAATCTTTTGATCTAAACCAAATGCTTGTCTTTTATAAATATTTCTCCCAAGGGGCCAGGGATTTAGCTCAGTGGCACAGCACCTGCCCAGCAAGCATGAGATCCTGAGTTCGAGACCCAGTACAAAAACAAAACAAAACAAAACAAAAAAACCACAAAATGTATGCAACACATCTATGAAGAAAATTTTCAACTATTATTAGAGAACACAAAGTCTGAATAAAGGCAATGGTGTAAATCCTATTAAAAAAAATTAAAATGAACCAGGAATGTAGCTCAGCAGCACAGTGCCAGCCTGGCAAGCACAAGGTCCTGAGTTTGATTCCTGGCACCAAAAATAAATAAATATTTCTCCAAACTATGAATTTCTCCAATCTATGAATTTTCATGTTTTTTTTTGGCATTTTAAAATCTTTATTAAAATCAGATTCATGCTTATGTACATTACCCTTCAGTTAGAATTAAAATATTATCAATCTATAATTTAAATTATACTTTCAGCCCATTACAAAATGTGATTAAAGTTTTTATAGTTTAAAACTGACCCATAATAGGGAAAATTAGATCAATTTTTGTTTACATAAAAATGAAGAATGATATAACAGAGCATAAATTATACATCCCAAACAGTAGTAAAATAAAATATCTAGAGCCATTTTGTCTTTTTTTCTGCTGCTATTTTCTAAGTACCAAAAGGCCTTTAATGAAACATTCAAATAAAATTTTAATAAATCAAATTCTAAAAATTTTTCCTGTACATTCTTTTCATTTACCTAACTACAAAAATTCACATTTCTGTAAGTCAGAAATTATCTACATTTATAATAGCTTTTTTTTTTAAATTTTTTTTTTTGTCTTTTTTTGAGACAGGGTCTCACTATACAGTTCAGGCTGGCCTTGAGCTCACTTTGTAGCCCAGGCTGGTCTCCAACTTACAACAATCCTCCTGCCTCAGCCTCCTGAGTGCTGGGATTACAGGCATGCGCCACCACACCCGGCAATATCTTAAATCAAAAGACAGATCTATTTGATACTTTCTACATGCTCACAACTGTACAATGAATTTTCAAGTTAGTGTTAGTCCTCAAAATTTGCTCCTGTGGGGCTGGGGATTTAGCTCAGCGGCACAGCGCCTGCCTGGCAAGCGCAAGGTCATGAGTTCAATTCCTGGTACTGGAAAAAAACAAAACAAAAAAAAACAAACAATCAAATTTGCTCCTGTCCATCAACACTGGGTGGGAGATATTCTTGATATTTTTGCCTTTCTATGTAAGATTTAGAATCATTTGTTAATAGCCACAAAATAACTTACTGAGATGTCAGGTACAGTGGTGCACACCTGCAGTCCCAACTACTCAAGAAGACTGCAAGTTCAAGGCCATCATGGACCACTGGGTGAGACCCTGTCTCAAAGAAAAAAAATGTTTTTCCTCTGCCATGCTTGCATTGAAGCCAGCCAAGTATGGACTGAAACCTCTACAAACTGTGTTACAACTTGTGTCT
>NW_004955463.1:6787978-6789318 GCF_000276665.1 Chinchilla lanigera
GCTCCAGGTCAACTTTTGTTTCTTTTTCTTGCCTATTGCAATAACTTCTCATACCATGTTAAATAGAAGAGGTAAGAGCCTTTTTCCTAATCTTATGGAAAAAGTGTTCACTTTTTCATCATTTAGTATGATACTAGCAGCTGGGCATGGTGGCGCACACCTATAATCCCAGCACTTGGAGGATATCTGTGAGTTTGAGGCCAGCCTGGGCTACAAAGTGAGTTCAAGGCCAGCCTGAATTACAGAGTGAGACCCTGTCTCTGTCTCAAAAGACAAAAAAAAGTATGATACTAGTTTCAGGGGTTTTGGTGGGTTTTTGGGGTTTTTTTTGGTGTCTGATTTTTTAAAATTGTTTATTGGTATATTTATAGTATACATAATGATCACATTCATCATAGGGAATTTGTAACTGTACATGGTATATCTTCATTCTGTTTTTCCCCATCTCCTACTCTCCTTTCAATCCTCTTCCCCTTCTTACTTACAAAAGCTTTGATTCCATTTTTTTCCTTTTCCCTCCCTTCCTTCCTTTCTCCCTCCCTCCTCCTAGTTCCCCTTCCTGTTTGAACATTTTCCTCCTATTTCCCAATATCTATTATACATTTTGGTCCTTATTTACACTTTCAGTTTCTCACACCAGAGAAGCTATGTGGTATTTACACATGTGTGTCTGACTTATTTCACTTAAGAGTCTGTTCTCAAGATGCATCCATTTACCTAGAAATGTTTCAAGATGATCCTTCTTTACAGATGAGTAATACTCTATTATATAAAAGAACCACATCTTCTTCATCCATTCATCAGTTGATGGACATTTGGGCTGTTTTCTAAGATTTAGCTATTATAAACTGTGCCACTATAAAGTTGGGTATGCATATATTGCTGTGGTACGATGCTTTTAATTCTTATGGGAAGATACCTAGAAGGGGAATACCTGAGTCAAATAAAACCTCTAGTCCTAGTTTTTTGAGGACTCTCCACACTGATTTCTACACTGGTCACACTGGTCACACCAGTCTACACTCCCACCAACAGTGCAGAAGGGTTCCTTTGTCCCCACAGCCCCTCCAGCATTTGTTACTGGTTGATTTCTTTTTTCTTTTTTTTTTTTTAGCAGTACTGAGGATTGAACTCAGGATCTTGCACTTGCCAGGCAGGCACTCATGCCACTGAGGTACATCCTCAGCCTTTGATTGATTCCTCAATGATAGCTATTCTTTCTGGGTTTTTTTTGTTTGTTTGTTTGTTTTTTGGGGGGACAGGGTCTCACTATGCAGTTCAGGTTGACTTTGATCTCAGTATGTAGCTCAGGCTGATCTCGAACTTACAGTGATCCTCCT
>NW_004955463.1:6790788-6793056 GCF_000276665.1 Chinchilla lanigera
AAGTCACTTAGACTCTGGAACACAATACCTCACAGGCAAGTGCAAGAACCGGACTCAGTGAGCTCTGCGAGCTCTGCCTGGTCTAAAAATACTGGGTATAGAGCTGGGTGTGGTGGTGCACGCCTGTAATCCCAGCACTCTGGAGGCTGAGGCAGGAGGATCATTGTGAGTTTGAGACCAGCCTGTGCTACAAAGTGACCTCAAGGCCAACCTGAACTTCATAGCAAGTCCCTGTCTCAAAAAGACAAAAAAACCCCAAAAAATAAAAACAAAACATACTGGTTTTGCTGCAAAGAAACAGCAACTTCAGTGTGACTAACCGATCACAGCAGCACAAATTGAGTGTTAGGGCTTAGCAAGAGGTAGTCTGTGCTCAGTCCCTCTGGACTATCTCTTAATTATATTTCCTGACCAGGACTCCGGCTCTATCCTCATTACTCACAAACTCTACTAGTACCAGTCTTCGTGCTCTTGCGATTACCCACACCTTCAAACTAGTCTGTCCTAGGTGTCCCTGCCTCCCGCCTCTTTCCTGACAATTCTCTGCATCCTGCATTCAGGGTAATTTGAGAATTGTAGGTTTTTTGAAAGAGACCTCAGAAACAGATCCACCATTATTTCCCAAACTGTGTTCCTTTTAAGAGCAGCAGCACACATATGTATACATGATTCTGGAATTGTGCTAGTCTTTTTCATTACTCTAAGGAAATACCTGAGGCTGAGTAATTGTAAAGCACATAGGTTTATTTTGGCTCACAGTTCTGGGAGTCCGAGGTCCAAGGCTTGCAGGGGGTGATGACCTTCATACTGAGTCCTAAGGCAGAGCGGGGCATTCAGTGACAAGGAGCAGGGGGAGCCTGCACGTGCATTTCCTCCCACATTTCTACCTCTCTTCATGGGGCTCTACCCTGAGGACCTTGTCTAACCCCTTCCCCACCTATAAATACTACAGTGGGCCAAGTTCCCATCCTCCTAATACCTCACAATGGGGATCAAATGCCAGCACATGACCCATGGGGGACATGCTTAATCCATACCCATACCATAGCCGTAAGCTCCTTTTCAAAACCCCATATTCTCCTCTTAGAGATCCACAAATCGTCCTGCAATGGAGAAACCTCCGAAGTATTTAATCTAGAGTTCCTCAGACTAATCAGACCACAAAAAGATTGCCTGAAATAGCTATTAACATATCTTAGAACTAGTGATCTGATAACAACACTGGGAAATGCTAATTAGCCTATTTTCTAGATAAGAGAATTTGAGTTGAGAAGAGTTAAGTAATTAGTGCCAAATCACAGGTCCACTTCGCAGTAAACTGGCTTTAAAACCCAAGCTTTCAAATTCCTGATAGTTGAGTACTTTTGTATCTTACCACATCATTCCGTATGAGCCAGGTCTTAAGGCTGCTGAACAATAATTAAATATGACCTATTCTTTTTTTGATACCGGAAATTGCACTCAGGACATTGTACTTGCCAGACAGGTGCTTATGCCACAGAGCTATATCCCTGGTCCAACCTTTATTTCTTTTTTTTTTTTTTTGTGTACACATGTAGTTTTATTGTAACAAAGCAACTTGTACACTTTGAACGTTTAAAACTGCGCATCACCTTTTCCTTTCCAGTGAAAACAAAAAAATTTTAAAATAAACCAACAAAATTACAATAGAGAATGTCAATTCCAAATAAGACCCTACAGGTTCTGCTGATTCTCCCATCGAGTGGCAGGGCTCAAGTCATCATTAGGAGAGAATTTTATTTTAAAAGTGTCATCTTAAACTGCAAGGATGTCTGTTAACATCACAATTAAACATGCCAAAGGAGAAGCCATGTTGTCAAATGCCCGCTTAACCCACCCAAACATCTCAAACCCACCCTTTGCTGACCTTCTATACCCCATTTTTTTAAGTTTTTTTTTTATCTTTTTTTAAACAAGAGAAAGTAGACAGGTACATGTTGGTAAATGCTAACTGTCCATATTCACATAGAGACACAGTGTAATCTCTGAGCCCAATATACAGAGAAAGGAGGAAAAAAGCTAGAATTCTATGCACTACTACACAGGGGCCGAGCACCCTCCAGCTTCCAGCAGAGTGAAGGGAGCGGAGAGTTTTCTTTTTTCCCACAGAGCACGGTGGTGCTGATTCCAAAAAGTTTGTGTGGAGACAGGAGGGATCAAAATGAATTTAGAACAGAAGGTTGTAGAGATCCTTTTCCCACTGCATTCTGCTCAAGGTTTCTCCCCACAAAGTAAGTCGAGAACCAT
>NW_004955463.1:6793156-6807705 GCF_000276665.1 Chinchilla lanigera
CCTTCTGCCTCAGCCTCCCGAGTGCTGGGATTATAGGCGTGCACCACCAAGCCTGGCTAGAGGACTCTTTAGATATTCCCTTGACAACTCGTGCTTGTCTAATTCAAACAAACCAGGTTTTATTTAGTTTCCTTATTTGGGTGGGAAAGTTGCTGGTAGTGAGAAAAATTTTTCCTTTTAGGAATTTTGTAAATGAGTTGCTATGTTCATGTGACTAAAGATATAGATATGGATTCTGACTGACTGCTTTGCAATCATCTGATTTAAACAGTCCAATTAGCCAAAGAATCATCTATTTAACTTAGAAGGTTAGGACGTCAGGAAAACTGTCAATTTTACTTTAAATAATGTATTTCTTAGTTTGCCCACAATGATAGCAACTCAGAAACCTGGACTTATCACCAATGACTTTTATTTTGGTGAATATTCAAAACAAAATAAAAACCACTTACATAAATTTTTTGTTGTTATTTTGGTTTATTTATATATTTTTTTGGTACTGGGAATTGAACGCATGACCTCAGGCTTGCTAGGCAAGTACTTATGCCGCTGAGCTATATCTTTAGCCCTTTTTTGGTACTTTTGAGACAGGGTCTTGCTATACAGTTCAGGCTGGCCTTGAGCTCACTTGGTAGCCCAGGCTGGCCTCAAACTCACAATGATCCTCCTGCCCCAGCCTCCAGAGTGCTGAGATTACAGGCATGCACCACCATGCCCGGCATAAAGTATTCAGTTTACACACACACAAACAGTTGTTTATTGGCCCTCACGCATGTGAGCTAAAAACAAATTCTGATTGAGTTTGGCTATGGAACATTTCCCCGACATTTAGAAAAACAGAGGAAATATATTAGGGTATCAAATGCTCTTCTCTGATAAAGAAAGCCACTACAGAAAGCTTTTACTTGTTCAAACTAACCAGTGGTATTGATGCAGGAAAAAACAAAAAAAACACTACTTTTAAAACACACATATTGCTTGTTGGGCAGGGTGTCACATGCCTGTAATTCCAGCACTTGGGAGACTGAGACAGGAGGATCATCACAAGTTCAAGGTCAGTCTGGGTTACATAGTGAGTTTAAGTCCACTTAACTTGTCCTGAAGTCCTGAAGTACAAAGTCCTGAAGTACAAAGTCCTGAAGTACAAAGTACTGAAGTACAAAGCAAGACCCTCTCTCAAATATAAATAGCCAACATATTAAACTTGGTCTTCCTTAGAATGCAGTTGTTTTTTTACACTAGTAAATAAAAAAACCAAGACGACCTCATATAGACACATAGGTCTATAGATATATAGATATAAAATTATTGAGCTTCATTTTCTGGGCAAGAATGCCAAGTTAGTCTCTCTTCACAGAAAACAATTGTAATTTTTTCTTTTACCACAGTAACCCTTAAAGAGAGTATACAGGGTCCCATTTCTATTTTCCTTCATGACCAAAAACCAATTACAGAGATATTCTTTTTGTTTGTTTGTTTGTTTTTGTTTTTCTTCCTGTACCAGGAATCGAACTCACGACCTTGTGCTTGCCAGGCAGGCGCTTTGCCACTGAGCTAAATCCCCAGCCCCCAAAAACCAATTACAATTTGAGAACATTTCATATTTGCCTCTTTGGCCAGCACCAAGTTGGCCTCATCTGAATCTGTTTCGTGAGAAGCATTAACACTCCTCTGGTGTTTGTGGCACCAATTACTTGTTCAGGTTCAAGATCTCCGGCACAATGTCTTGTTTTGTCAACAGCAGCTCTCTTTTGTTGTTTCAATTACATATACATACGCATTTTTAACTGGTATAGGTTTGTGATACATAATAAATACATTCTTCGTGGGGAGCTGGTTCATATACACATGACAGCTTCACTCCCTTCCTCTCCCTCCAAGCCAAGGTCCCCTTTCCATCTGCGAAAGTTTTCCCTGTTTCCCTGTGGTCCATTTTACTTAGCAGCATCTCTTTTCTTCTCTGATATTTTCTTTTTTTGTCTTTTTAAGACAGGGTCTTGCTATGCAGTTCAGGCTGGCCTTGAGCTCACTTTGTAGCTCAGTCTGGTCTTGAACTCTCAAAGATCCTCCTGCCTCAACCTCCCGAGTGCTGGGATTACAGGCGTGCACCATCACAACAACCTTCTCTGACTTGTAATCCTCATATTTTACTGGCAGGTAAAGATTTCCTTTTTGTACCATCTTTTTCTTTTTTTTTTTTTGGTTTTTCTCCGGTATCGGGAGCCGAACTCACGACCTTGCGCTTGCCAGGCAGACGCTTTGCCGCTGAGCTAAATCCCCAGCCCCCATCTTTTTCTTTACCAGCTTCTTGAGAATTAAAAATGCTTCAATTAATGCCAGACAATCTAAATTTTCTTCAGGTTCCCACGTACTGTCAGCATCTATAAATCCCTTCCACTTCAGGAAATACCCAGCCTTCTCATTCACTGCTCACCAGTCCAGTACTTTTTCTGCCACAATTTCCTCAGGCTCTGCCTCCTCCGCTTCTTTACGTTTTCTACTTTGTTTCTTTCCCATTTTTTGCAACGTGGTTTTATTGGAGGCCACTTTTTATTGCAGATTCAAAGAGCTGTTCTTTCCAGCTGTGGATCCTCCCATCCCAGGTCTGCAGTGTCTCAGCCTGAGCACTTCCAGCTCCTCCAGTCATATCCAAGGGAGGTGGTCCAATATGACTTTTAAAAATTATTTTATTATAGAATAGTTCTTATACATATAATTTGTTTATAATGTATGTAAGGGCTATAAAATGGTATTAAAATGTAGAATATTACTGGAACTTTTGAAGACTCTGTAGGCTCCTCCCCAGTAGCATCATTGGTTCATAATGATGCTTACCATGAACTCATTCTTCTTTACTTAGAGCTTAACTACCTATATTTCTCTCTAACATACATCATTCTATTTTGCATATTTTGAATCTTTAAGGTATTTCTGCAGCATTCTCTTGCAAAGATTTTGCTCATTAATTTTGGGAGGTTCATCCACATTTTTAAAATGTAGCCATACTTCACCCACAGCTAAATAGAATTCCATTGTATGAATATATTACAATTTATTTATTCATGCTGCCATAACTAACACTTCTTTCTCTCAATCTCTGTGTCATACTTAATTAAATAATAATTTTTACTGTCACAGAATATCCATCCATTCCATAGTCAAATTTCTTCAATTGTCACATACTTTTGTTTTTGTTTCAGTTGTTTCTTTTATTGTCTGCTCAAATCAGTCCATATAAAAACTATCTGTCCTAAATATTTCTTCTTTTTTTTTGGGTGGGGATAGGGTCTTGCTATATAGCCCAGGCTGGCCTAAACCTTACAACAATCATCCTGCCTCAACCTCCTGAGTTAAATGTTTCTTCTTCATAAGAATCTTTTTTGTCTAAGGATCTACTTGAAGATAATGACACACAATGTATTAACTATTGTTTTTATTAGTTGTTTATAAAATTTTGTTTCATTTTATTATAAAATTTTAAATATGGAAGAAAAAAACTATCTTCTTTACAGCCCTGCAGTTTGGTGAACAGTAGTTTATTTTACAGTTTCCCATGGTCTGGATTTTGTTAAATGCAGCCTCATGGTGCTGTTTAACATTTTCCTCTGTTCCCTGTATTTTCAGTAATGCATGTTAGATCCAGAGGCTTGATCACATTCAGAATTAAATTCCAACAAAAACATTTCCTAGGTAGCGGGTATATTCTTCCATCAGGAGGTACAAAATATTGAGTTATTTCTATTTTGTACATAAAGGCAGCACTCACTGAAAATTACTGCTTAGTTCATTATTTCATTGGTGGTTGCAAAATCATGAGAATCTACTGTTCCTCTTTCATATATTAGAATATTTTTCTAAAGAGAATTTTTTCCACATCAATTATTTGGTTACCTTGAGGCAGAGTTTATACAGGAATTTCCAGATATTATTTAAATTCTCCACCAACATAAAACATAAAATGATGTGATTTTTATTTTCTATTTCCTTAACTAAGTAATGAGTTTTCATATGTTGCATTTTTTTTTTTCTTCTGTACGTTTCCTATTCTTATCTTTTCTTCATTTCCCGTATCAGATTATGTCTTCTGCTTACTAATCTTTAAGAGTTATTCACATTTTTGGATACTAATGCTTTGTTGGTTGCAAACATCTTCTCTCAGTTTAATGGCATTCAACTTTTCACCTCTGAAGATTCCCCTTACTTCGTTACCAGCTTGGAGATACATTTAAAAATATATGCATTCTGCCATGTAAAAGACACAGATATAAACACCACTAGCAACATTTGGCATAAAAGTAATGTGAAACTTTATTGGGGAACTTATAGATAGGAAATCAGTAAGCTACATGGGCTCCTCGTCCTCTGGTAGATAAGTCTGTAGATAAGTCTATCTTGTAGATAGGTTTGCTTGGACAAAGAATAGCTAATTTGACATGCAATTAGATTATGACATTAAGAGCTTCCTGGTTAATGAAACTAGCTTGTTCTAAAGAAGAGTCTCTGGATTTCAGCCACTGACAAAGCTATTCTTCTGCTGAGCTAACATAGACCTGCTGAGGCAGCTTCTTACCACACTAGCAAAATGGGAAATGAAATGGGCCTTGAGAGCCATTTGAAGTCTCTATCCTTATATCTGAGGTGTGTTGTAATGGGATATTTTCTTCAGGATATCTCGCCTTCCATTTTCTTAGAAATAGAAGTCCTCCAAAGGATGTTTTAAGGTCAATAGAATGCTTGCAATTAGATTGTGCATAGAATAATATAAGCCAAGGTACATGTTGCTGTCAGATGAATCTTCCTGAAAATTTCACTTTGTTCATGTTAGTGTCTGCCTGAAAAGCTTCTAGTGGCATTTACATATTAAATCTTATGTATAGTATCCTTGGCTAAACATTCAAGACATTTTGCAATCTTATGCCAATTCAGTTCTCCAGCCTCACATTTATATACATTTTCACCCTTTATTTTGTACTCACTAATGTCCATTAAAGACACCAAGAAATTCTATTGCCTTCTCTCTTCCCTCCAGTTAGCAAACCAGAAGCATCTTCTAACACAAAAAATTCTCTTTTATGAAGTATCCCCTGACCATTCCTGTCCCTTGCAAACTATTTGATTGTTGAGTAGAAAGGATGATTCCTGATAAAATAATGATGGCTCCTGATAAAATATCCATGTGCTCTCACACTTCCCAGTCTCCTGTGCAGTTGGGTTGGGGCTATGAGACTACTTCTAGCCAGAGCAGCATGAGAGTGTGACCTGTGTCTCTTCTGGGCTCATAGTATGATTATTTATTCACCAGCTGAAACACGCTTGGGTCATTTCCAGTCACTGAGGAGTATATATAAGGCCAATACAAACCCTCACATACAGACCTGTGTCTGGGTGCAAGTTCTTATTTCATTTGGGTAAATACCCAGAAATGTAATTATTGAGTCATGATATATATTTAAGAAGTTGTCAAATTCTTTGCCAAGCAATTTTTCCAATGTTTGAGAGTTCCTGTCATTTCACATAATTATCTGTGCTAGGTAATGCCAGCATTTAAAATTTTAGCCATCTGTCAGGCATGCAGTGTCATCTCATTGTAGTTATAATTCGATTTAATCAAAAAAGATGAGCATATTGGGACACAAGGGACACAGACTCATCAAAGGCAGGTAATTTTATTGATGTTAAGAAATACTCTGACGTTACCCACACTGCTTCTAGATCACTAAGATAGGTAGGAGTCCTTCCTATCCCTCCAAGATGATGTAAACCATCTGGTATAGAGGGTGGACACACACCCACTGCCAGATCCCACCTGCATGACCAAGTGCTTCCTCCAAAACGGACATGTGATCTATATATGTAGTTGTTTGTTTGTTTTAATGTATGTGGTGCTGGGGATCAAACCCAGGACCTTGTACATGCAAGGCAAGAGCTCTACCACTGAGCCACCTCCCCAGCCCTAAAAGTAGTTTTTTGAGGGCAGGGAGAGGAGTCTTGTTATATTGCCCTGATCCTACCTTAAGAGAGATTCCTGCCTCCCAAGAAGCAGAAATTATAGTCATGAGCCAGCTCTATATATTGCTTTTGTTTTTTTGTGATACTGGTGACTGAACCCAAGGCATTATGCATAAGCAAGCATTCTACCAATGAGCTACACTGTTGTCTTTTTTTTTTTTTTTTTGGTACCAGGAGTCAAACTCAGCCAGGCAGGCGCTTACGCTACTGAACTATATCCCGGCCCTTTTTTGGTCTTTTTGAGACAGGGTATCACTATGCAGTTCAGGCTGGCCTTAAGCTTACCTCCTGAGTGCTGAGATCACAGGCATGTGCCACCATGCCCGGCTTACATTCTCAATCCTTTAAAATTTTATTTTTAAAATAATGTCTCCTTAAGTGCCACAGATTGAACTCAAATTTGTGATCCTCCTGCCTCACCTTCCCAAGGGGCTGGGATTATAGGCCTGTGCCATCATATCCAGCAGTTCTATATACCACTGTCTTAGCTCATGTAAAGCTATGAAAGGGTAAGCTTCAGGGCTGGGGATTTAGCTCTGCAGCACAGCACCTGCCTGGCAAGTTCAAGGTCCTGAGTTCGATTCCCAGACTGGAAAAAAAAACAAAAAAGAAAAGAAAGAAAGAAATGGTGAGATCCAATTATAATAATTTTGTTATTTTATACAGATATTTTGGGAGAGTCTTTTCTATTATCTAGTAAAACTATGTAAATCAGGAAAGCATTCTTCTTCCCAAAGAACTTCTTAGAAAATGCTGTAAATGTCATACATTCTTTTTCATCATTCTCTTCCCGTGTGTGTGTGTGTGTGTGTGTGTGTGTGTGTGTGTGTTCGAATTTATATATTCTCTAGCTCTGTGCATTAGGAGGGCCTGTAACAGTGAACAAACATAAAGCTCAGATTCTTGGTATCTAAATTCTCTTCTCTATGCTATTTAGAGAACTGGCCCGTCCCAGGTGCCTCGTTTCTGTGAGCACCCACACCTCGCTCTTGAGTCTGTCTTATATCTACCTCTAATCAACACTTCTCATGTCTCTTTCACTGATGGATCCTGAAAACTCATTTTCCAAAGTAGGAGTCAGTGAACCTGCAAACTTATTTTTAAAAGGTGGATTAAGCTCCTTATTTCAGCCTTGGGAACCCTCAGGCCCAGCACATTTGTCTTGATGGACATGAAGGGACCTAAAAGCAACATGGAGACTGCAGGAATCTCGACTTTGGTTTGGTAATTCCAGCCAACCAGCTTTGTATTTACTTAGTCATTTTCTTTCTTTGCTCCCACTTTCCCCAATCCCTTGGGCCTTTGAAGCATAGTTTTCTCTGAAACCATGGGAGTTAGTGGAGTCTATGGACTCAGACCAAAGGGAGTCCAATAATGGTTTGGTCTTTTCCCTTCTCTCTTTCACTCAGGATTTCACCTATCAGAAAACTCAAATCTGTGAGCTTTTTTTCTGCTAGTTACCAGGGAAATGTAGGGAGCTGGAGGGTAGAGGAAGTGTGGGGTGGGGGGAGCACAGCACATGGCCTCTGGTTTCCTTGATATGTGATCTGTAGTTAGGTAAAATCTCCAGACTTCTAAGACCCTCTGAGTTCCTTGTGTATGTTACAAGTTTCTAGGTATAAGGACTGTTAGGGTAGATTTTTGAGTAAAGCCCAACTGTGGCATACCACTTCTTTTCCTGCTTCCCTGAGCTGTTGCTGGAATAGCCATGTTCCAGGAACAAGGATGATTGTCATGGACATGACAGAAAACAGAGTAGAGCCACCACCCTGGTTTATTTAGAGGATGGTTAAAAGATAGCAAATCAGGTAAAATTCTCTTTATGTCATTTAATACTTTGTAATTAGATAAAGGTAACTGACTAAAAAGTTATTCCATACTAAAATGGATATTTATATGTGTTTCAGATTAATAATGTCATCATAATTGGGGTTTTTATGCTTTTTTTATTTTTGTTTTTTTCTTTGCTTTTCTTGAGACAGGGTCTTGCTAAGCAGTTCAGGCGGGCCTTGAGCTCACTTTGTAGCCCAAGCTGGTCTTGAACTCACAATGATCCTCCTGCCTCAGCCTCCCAAGTGCTAAGATTATAGGCATGTGCCACCACACTTGGCTCATCATAACTATTATACTAAAATGCTGTGTTGTCCTTGATCTCAAGTTTTCTCTGTAAAAATTTATAATTTTTATCTGTTAACATTCCTCACGGATTCAACTTCTAAGATAATAATGATTGGTAAAGAAATAATAGTTCACTGGTCTTACTATATATTTTAAGGTGTTCAGTATCTAGATGAGGTCATAAAATTAAACCTACTATTCCCACTATAATGATGATGTAACCGATCTTCTCTTCTGGGTGTTCAACAACTGAGGTCTGAAGACCAGAGCTAGTAAGATAATTATGCTAAGAGGACCATCAATATTTTGACCCTAGCCCTCCAAGGTCAACAAGGACCCAGGACATAAGAGGATGTTTCCACAAGATCCTACAACTCCAGTGAGTCACCTAATCTCCTAAGCATGGAGACTGTACAGTCTAGCGAACAGTCAACCCCTGTATAGTATATTAAAAAGAAGGGTCACCAGAGAGAAAAGTCTACCATGTTTTCACAGAAAGCTACATGGTCAAACAAGACCATGACCTGTCATAGCAGCTGACGCTGACAGAGGAGCTGAGAGGCTCTATACATGGTTTCAAAAGTAATACCTGAGGAAACATGACTGACCTTGATACATAGAGAGAGGAATACCATAGCAATAAAGGCTAGATATAGAAAGGAGGCTCAAATCACTGACCTCTGCTGGCAGTTTCCAGTTACATCTGTATTTCTAAGTGGCTATACTTATAATCCTATAGGCTGGTTACACTTTGACCCACATTGTGCCTACATTGTGACTTTGCTGTACAAATTACCTCTGACAAAGAGCCTTGAATGCCAACCTACTTGAGACCCCTCCTATCTTTCAGGAGCTATTCCTATTCCCCATAAACCTTTCCTACTCAGGAAGAAAGAAAGAAAAGAAGGAAGGAAGGAAGGAAGGAAGGAAGGAAGGAAGGAAGGAAGGAAGGAAGGAAGGAAGGAAGGAAGGAAGGAAGGGAGCAGGCCAGTTCTGAGGCATGAAAAACTCAGGACTAGTCTGCAACATCTTATACCAAAAAATAAGGAAGTGCTCATAAAAGGATGGGACACATCCAAAAGACATGGAGACAGCCCAAATGGGGATTCAACTACCCAAATCTGGAATAATTTGAATATTAAATGATGATAATACAGGTTATATACTATTGAATAAAACAGGAGTTCATAAATCTATACTGACTAGATAGATAGATAGATAAAAAGATAGATAGATAGATAGATAAACAGAAAACTCTTCCTTAGAGTAAGATGCCAACCAATAAATGTAAAAAGAGTAAAGGCTTTTTTTTTTTTTGGTCTTTTTGAGACAGGGTCTCGCTATGCAGTTCAGGCTGGACTTGAGCTTACTGTGTAGCCTAGGCTGGCCTCAAACTCGCAGTGATCCTCCTGCCTCAGCCTCCTGAGTGCTGGGATTACAGGCATGAGCCACCACGCCTGGCATAAGGGAATTATTAAATTGCCATTCATGACAGGTAGCAAGATATTTACCCAGCCTCAAAGTTCCCCTCAACAAAGGAGTTATTAATTTCAAAAGAAAAGAAGTTGTTTTGAGATCAGGCACTATTAGCATCACTGTGGGACAAACTGACACAGGTGCTACCTATGGGCAAGGCAGTAATAGAAGCTCAGGTCCTCTTCTGGGGTAACCCTCCCAAAGGTACAGAGCCTCAATCTAATCATGTAGAAAGAAACATCAGACAAACCCAACTAAGGTGTAGTATAAAAATAACGAAGAAACTCTGCAGGACTGAAGGAACCTAAAGACATGGGACAGCTAAGTGTGATGTGTGGCCCTGGGTTGGATCCTTTTGCTTTCAAGGATGTTACTGAAAGAGTTGGCAAAACTTGATGGTGTCTCTGGCTGAAGAGTGAATGGGAGTTCCCTGTACTATTCTTGCAGTTCTTCTGTAAGTTTGAAACTATTTCAAAGTAAAATGTAATGACAACCATTGATAATGTCCTACCACTTTGTAATTCGGTGAATCCCCCTATTGCTATGCTGTCCTTCTTTTACTCTTTAAAATAAAAAATAAAAACTAAAAAAACCAAAGTAAAATGTAAAAAGAAGCAAATCATAAGAAGAGGAAAGCCAGGAAAGTGTGTGATTAATAATTAGATGAAATAGGACAGCACACTCAAATAATTTCTTCTCCATGGCAAAAGGATAAAAGAAAAGCCCTGAAATTAAAGGAGAAAAAAGGCAAGGATGGCTGTAAAATAGTATTTCCTGCAAAAGTCTTTAGTGCAAATATATCAGGAAATAAAATTTTTATTTATGAGCAAAAAACGTCACAGAAACAGATCGATCAGAAGAGGCAGGCCTCCTAAGGTCAGTGTGACTATTGCTATCTCCTCACAAGCAGCTATATAGTAATCAAATGGAGTTACACGCAGTCTAAAATCCAATGCAAAATATAGTGCTATTGGCCCGAAGTCAGAGGATATTCTCAGAAGGAGTTTCAGTACCTAAATTTAACCATCTAGAACTTTTAAATTCTTTTGGAGAATGGTCCTACCTGACCTTTTCAAACAAAGGGTACACCTTTTAATAGGTAGTCTGTATTTCATTGTAAAGATAGAAGGCACACCATGCTCTTAGCTGAGCAAATCTCCAGAGAAGCAGGCTTTATTTTAGCGTTGCACAATATACTATAGAGATCTGCCTCTTGGCAAATTTATTTCATGTGACTGGTCATGTGCAAATGTACCAATCCGGGAGCTTATGAACCGGTAACTTATGTATCCACTTAAGTTTGCACTTCTGTTAAAATAGATATGTGTGATCCAGATGTAGTGGTGCATGCCTATAGTCTCAGCTACTTTCTTCCAGTCTCTTTTTTTGTTGTTGTTGTTTTCCGGTACTGGGAATCAAACTCATGACTTTGTGCTTGCCAGGCAGGCGCTGTGCCACCGAGCTAAATCCCCAGCCCAGTCTCAACTACTTTGGAGGCTGAAGCAAGAGAATCACTTGAGCCCAGGCTGTCAAGGCCAGCCCTAGCAAAATAATGTCACTCTATCGCTAAAAATAATGATGATAATTCTCTTTCATGTGATCTTGACAGCAGCTCTGAGCTGGAGGTAGGCCATGACCACTAGCCCAGTTTTACAAATAAATATTTGTGGTGGGTTGACAATTGGTGGTCAACTTGTAACAGCCAGCTGACGTGAATCAGCACAGTGCTGGGTGTGGAGGGCCACCCTAGGATTGTTGCCAACAATATAAAAAGGAGAAATGGAGAGAAAGAATCGAGGGCTGTTTGTTCTCCTGGAGCTGTTGGTTCTTCTGGAGCTATTGGTGCTCCTGCAGCTGTTGCTGCTCTTGGAGCGGTTGCTGCTCTTGGGGCTATTGGTGCTTTTGGAGCTGTTGGTGCTCTTGAAGCTGTTGGTGCTCTTGGGGCTGTTGGTGCTCTTGGGGCAGTTGGTGCTCTTGGGGTTGCTGGTTCTCCTGGAGGAGCTTGTCATGCTGGCTTTACTGATATGAACTCGGCTGTTGTCATCAGAAGAGGAGCTGGGGACTTTGTTGTCATGGAGAATGGCTATGGTTCACTTTGGGAGAGCTCTGGTCCTTATTCTGAGCATTGCTTCCTGGCTTTGGAGAGGAAGATGGTGCACTATTCAATCTCTTGGAGAAGCTTGTCACACTGGCTTTCCTGATAGGAACTTGGCTATTCTCATGGTCGGAGGAGCTCAGGACCTCATTGTTGCTGAGGATGGCTGTGGTACTTTTCAGGGGTGCTCTGGTTCTTACTTTGAGCATTGTTTCCTAGCTCCAGTTCAGATCCCACAGCCTGCTGGCACAAAACCTTTACCCCACTGGCACTGACTTTCTAGCTTCCGCCACCAACCTTTGGGTCTTCCCAGTTCAGATCCATGAAACAGACCTGCACGACACATTGTCATGAGCTCTACGTCTTTAGCTGGACTCATGCAGGACATTGCCATGGGATCTAGAGCCTCAGCTGGATTCTTTGGGTGTTCAGTGTGTGGACAGATTTCCTACATTCCTTTGTACTTGGCTCTTTGGGTGACTACTATAACATAATCCTATAAATTATGTGTCCTGTATTAAATTGTTTTCCTTGTAAACCCTGACCACAACAATATCTAAGCAAAGTAAACTACTTCTCCAAAGTTGGCAGAGCTTGAACTCAATGTGGATGCTGTATCTCTAGATTGTCTACAGTGTCATCCCACTGGATTCACTCAAAAGAGCCACAAAACAAATATTACGGCGTAACTCTAATCTCAAACTATAGTTCATATTGTGTGTAGAACTTGAGAACTCATTTATTCAATAATAGCTAGGATAAAGCCCGCCTGTGAGTCATTTCTAAAACATTTAATTTTCACTGGGAGTACTGAATGGGTCTTAGTTTCTTTGTTTTTGTTTTGTTTTGTGGTACTGTGAATTGAACCCCAGGCTTTAACACTGAGCAACTTTCCCAACTTACTTTTTTGAGACAGGGTCTCACTAGGTGGCTGAATTGCCAGGGTGAGGCTCAAACTTGCTGCCCTCTTGCCTCAGCCTCCCAGAGCGCTGGGATTACAGGCCTGAGCCACCAAGCCCAGCCAGAATGTTTGTTATTATGCTACAAAAGTGAAAGCACACACTTTCTTCCATAACCTCCACACGCACGCTTCTCAATATTTGTTGACTGGCAGCTATTCAGTTCAGACTGACATTCGAGATGTAGAGAATCACACCAGGTTATAGCCCAGAATCTGTGACAGCAAGTCCGATTATCTCTGGTCAGCCAGAAATCAAAATCAGCACTCATGAAATAAGTTCCAGACAGCTTCAGAAAATAATGTTTTTCAAAAAACATTTTCTAGCATGCTTCACTAATGTGGCA
The DNA here is from genome assembly GCF_000276665.1 of Chinchilla lanigera. Lineage (NCBI taxonomy): Eukaryota > Metazoa > Chordata > Mammalia > Rodentia > Chinchillidae > Chinchilla > Chinchilla lanigera. The sequence continues at coordinate 6,806,160 of NW_004955463.1, forward strand.
CCAAACTTGAAAGACAATTCAGCGAATTTGCATCATGGTTAAAAAAAGAATCATCTAACTCTAACTCTAGCTGAGTCTAACTCTAATAGCTTTCACATGTTTTAAATACGGTCTAAGTAGGCATAATAGGAGAGTCAGACAAGGCTATGTCACTGTTTGGTCTTTAAAAGTCAATGAACATTCCAGAAAAATTCATAAGCTTGCTCTCATTTTTGTTTTCTAAAAAAAGATGTTGAAATAAAGGCATGGATTGGAGGCTAGTATTTGTTTAAAAGTTTTTTGTTCTACAAATATTTATTGATGCCATGCCAGACACACAAGTTACATGAATGCATCATTTTCTTATGTTAATAATGGAAATCAGGCAAGTTTTGGTTAACACACAGTGACAGTACAAGGAATATTGGAGTATTCTTGAAGGTCGCAGTATTACTTGTTTTAAAAGACTTTTTGCATCAACTAAAACTTTTTGATGTACTCTTGTCAAATGCTATGGATATAGCTGCCTTAGGTAATCATGTCAGAATCAAATCAAAAGAGTCACATCTAAGACTTAGTGTGTTACAGAGCATATAAAATACTGCTAAAATGTAACACACCACAAAATACTGGGAGCTGAGCTTATGCAGGGCTCTCTGCAGAGGTCACCGCCTGGTGACATGAGTCTTGCTCTGTGTCAGTAGTCTGGACAGGAGCCTGGTGCTACACGCTCTCACCACAAGTAGCTATTGCACAAATGCAAAGAGCTAGGTCTCTTATTCTGTGGGAAGGGACATGGGGGAAATCACCTTGTTGTGTCTTCTTCCCCACTTTTTTTTTTTTTTTTAATAACAAGCTATTCTCAAATTCTTTAAGAATTTTGAATGAATTCTCATGTCTCCAAAATGCACAGCATTTTCTGAAGGATCTTGGAAGGTGGGGACATGAGATGCCTGTTAAATGGTAGAAAATGGGGGTGTGGTGGGAAGGAGGGAGGGAGAGAGAGAAAGAGAAATGCACAAACTAATTAAAAAAAATGAAAACCCTTTGGGGAGATGGGACGATCACCTCATTGAAGGGCTTTTTTCCCAAAGAGACAGGAACAAAATTGGGACCCCAAAGATTTGAGACAAGAGGACAAGTCACAGCAGGGAGGAACTGCTCAGCCATGTGGATGTGGGGTGGGAGACCCTTTGGGGGCAGAGGCAGCAGTCCAGCCTGCCTTGGGGTGGGCAGGGCACCCCAGGGAGGTGCAACCCCTCCCCCATGCCTGGGGAGCAAGCAACTGAGTGTCTGGATGACTGTGCTTCTAACCACAGTAAGTTTTCCACATCCAGGCTTCCTCTGAGTTTCCGGCACTGGACGGAAAGGGGCCTCCGCCCATGATTTCCCAGGCTGAGCCCTCCAGCCACTGGCGGTGCTAAGAAACACCTGTCACTTCACAGGATGAACGTCAGGTGAGGTGCCTTATTCTCCATCAGCCCTTGCATTCAGTCACGGGTCAAATTGTGTGGCTTCTCCCTTCAAATGGCTTTCCTTCTCATCTTTTCTTCATTGCTCACCCATG
>NW_004955463.1:6808847-6819931 GCF_000276665.1 Chinchilla lanigera
ATGGGCTGGAGTGGCTAAACATGGAGCGTCTGCTTCCAAGATGGCTGACACACAGGCTGGTTGTTGGTGCTGCCTGTCAGTGGGGAACTTAGATGATGCTCTAAGGGATAGAAGAGCAGGGTTTGAATTTCCTTCACATAGCCTTCTCCAAGTGACTGCCTGGGCTTTCTGTTACATGGAGGTTGGGTTCCAAGAGGGAGAAAATAGAAGCTGCCAGGATTTTTGAATGCCTGTGTTATGGTTTGTGTTTAGATGTTCCCCCAAGGCCTCATGCAGTCACAGGTGGGGCTTTTTCAGAGGTGGCTGGATCTGGGGTCGTGTGATGCTGGATCTAGAGGGATTGATTCATGGTGCAATGCTAGGCTCAAGGGCACTAGGATTAAGGTGTGACTGTTACCCACCTAAGTAGCCTGGATAAGATATAAGGAATAAAAAGAGCTGTACTTGTCCCTTGTTGCTTTGCTACCTTCTTCACACCATGAACTGCTTCTCCTCTGTGATGCCATCCTGCCTTGGAGCCAGTTATGCGCTGAAACCTCTACAAACTGTGAGCTAAACAAATCTTTCTTCCTTTAGCTTGGGGTGTCAGGTATTTTGTCTCAGCAATGAGAAAAGTAACGAAGAATGCCTGCACTCAGAATTCCCAAAATGTCGGTTCCTTTGCATTCTGTTGGTCAAGGCAGGTATAAGCTCAGCTCAGATTCAAGAGGAGAACACACAAGGCCAACCCTTAAAGACAGGAGTGGCACACATGTTATGAAAAGGTAAAATTATCTGGAGTTATCTTGGAAGATAGCTAACACCATCCACCTTGTGGCCACAATAAAGAATCTTCCTCCCATCTAGTAAAGACAGTTATTTCCTCCCCTATAAGACCAAAATATGTCATCCTACTTTACATCAGTTCATAGTCCAGGAAAGCCATAAGCATAGAACGTCCTGAGGGCCAAGTCTGGCCCATGGCCTGTTTTTATAAAGCTCCTGAGATAAGAATGGCTTTTATATTTTTAAAGGTTTGTTAAAAACAAAAATAAGAAGAATACACACTACAGATCACTTGTATGACCTAGAAAGTCTAAAATTATTTGCTATCTGGCCCTATAGAGAAAGCATTTGCCAAACTCTAGTTTAGGATTTTGTTACCTAGCTGGGAACAGTGGCACATGCCTGTAATTCTAGCTACTCAGGACACTGAGACAGGAAGATCACAAGTTTGAGCCACCTGCAGCCCCAGTAATTTAGCAAGCCCTTATCCCAATATAAAAAAATAATAGGGGCTGGGGATTTAGCTCAGTGGCAAAGCACCTGCCTAGCAAGCTCAAGGTCATGAGTTCGATTCCTGACACAGGAAGGAAAAAAAAAAAAAAAGAGATAGAGTTGTAGGTTAGCACGTTTTAGATTTAAACCCTAGTACTGACAAAAAATAAAAAGAAATAGATAGTATTATATAAGTTGGACCCAAGCTTTGGGTGTAGCTTTTTTGAGCCTTTTTTTTTTTTTTTTTTTTTTTTTGGTAGTGCCAGGGGTTGAACTAGTATTTTCACACTGAACTATATCCCCAGCTCTTTAAAAAAATTTTTTGCCAGATGTGGTGGTGCACACCTGTAATCCCAGCACTTCATAGGCTAAGGCAGGAAGATCACTGCAAGTTCGAGGCCAGCCGGGGCTACAAAGAGAGTTCAAGGCCAGCCTGAACTGCACAGTGAAACCACATCTCAAAAGACAAAAAAAATTTTTTTACAAATTTTGAGACAAGGTCTCACTAATTTCCCAGGCTGAGCTTGAGTTTGTGAGGCCTGCCTCAACTTCCTGAGTGCTAGGATTATAGGTGTGCAGCATCACTCTCAACTATGTCTTCAGACATAGTGCAACTGTGTCCTCAGACCTGTGTTCTGAGACAGAAGAGCTGGAGGAGTCACATTTGATCAGATTATTTATTCTGAAGGCCAATGCACTAAAAAGATGAAGCATCTGATCTCCATTTAATACTAAAGAAGGGATAGAAAACCTATAATAGATATTCCCTTTCAAAAGGACAAAAATGGCCTAGATAGTCCAATAATATCAGTTTCTTAATGAGGACCATCCCTGCTCTTTGGGAATAATTCTTAATGATTCTTTGCTCCATCTTCTGAGTCATTTTTCCTTTTGGAAATAGCCAATAGTTGCAAATAAGTAACTTTTTCAGCCTGTGTCCTGCCTATAAAATTGAACCCTCAAAGGACTCTTGATTAGGTAGAGCCTCTATTTCAGTGTAAGCTGCAATAAAATCCTTAAAAAGCCACAAGTGTCTAATACCTCCAGTTAAAATTGTGCTGAGGGATGCAGCTCAGCGGTAGAATGCTTGCCTAGCATGCACAAAACCCTGGTTCAAGCCCTAGTCCTGCCCCTCCTCAAAAAAAAAAAAAAAAAAAAAAAGGATAAAAGAAATTAGCATTGAATCATGAAGACAAACCAACAATTATATTTCTTTCCAAGGCAGACCCTATTCTACCTGGGGCTAGTGGGCCAACACCCTGTAGGTTGTTAAATGCCCTATTGTCTAGTTGAAGGGACCTGTGAGGCATGGACCCATTCACAGGTTTCCCTCAAGGATGGACTACATGGACTGCTGTGGTGCTGTAAGATTGTATCACCTACCCATGCTGTGGCTATCTTAGTTTGTAGAAGTTCACAGTGATGTTTGCACAACAACAACAAAATCACCCAAAATTACATTTATCACAATGTATTCCAATCATTAAGCACCTTATAACTACCACCTTAAACCTTCCAGGGCATCCACACAGCTACCCTGGGTAACAAGTTACCCCAAAACTTAATGACTTAAAGCAACATACTGTTATCATCTCTGTTTCTGTTAGGAGCCCAGGTGCTGCTTAGGCTAAACACCTGCCTCAAGTACTGCCAAACACTGAGACCAAGGTGTCATCTAGGGGTATGGTCCTGTTTGAGTCATTCTTTCACCACTAGCCCCTCCAAACCCCTATCCTTCTCATAACCAAAATACATCCATTCCACCTCGGAATCCCCAGTCTTCCTTAACTCATGTGAGCATCAGTTCTAAAGTCTAAGGTCTCATCTACACATCGTCTAAATCAGATATGGGTGGGATCTAAGGTGAAGTTCACCCTGAGGCAAATTTCTCCCTACCTGTGAATCTAGGAATCCAGACAAGTTATGTGCTTCTAAAGCACAATGGTGGCACAGGCATGCGATTGACATTCTCCTTCCAAAAGGGAGACATGGGAAGGAAGGAAAGTGTGATAGGTTCCAAGCAAATTCAAAACTTAACAGGGCAAATACTGTAAGACTTTAAAGCTCAAGGACAATCTTATTTGGTTTGATGCTCTGCCTTACTGACCAGCGGAGAGCAGTCCTGCCTTTTTGACCTACTGAGGTTCTATTTGTGTTGAGTCCTGTCCCTTCAGCTCTGGAGGACCACCCAAGTGGCTCTCTACAAGGGTCCACCACACAGCTCCACTAGATCAGGGTCCCACCCACAGCAGAGACAGCTTTGTCCCTCAGACCATGCACTGGGGACTTGCGCTAGGAGCACAAGCCCTGACTACCTTCGAATCACTGTGAGGTCGGTCTTCCTGTTTCTTGCAGGATACAGCATGCTTCCTATACTGCACCCCATTTTTGCTATTCCTTTAGTGACAGTAGTATTTCTACCATTACAATCCCATGGCTTCTGTTGAGAAGGCTGATTATACCTATCCTAATCTCTTACCTGTCCTAATTTATTACCTATCGTAATCTCTTACGTATTCTAAACTCTTTACCAAATGGTCCACCAGCTATGTCATTGGTATTCTTTTCTGAATACATTTTTTCAGTTCTGGGGATCTGGAAGGACTGAGAATTTTCCAGAAATTTCAGTTGTAGTTACTTTTTGCTTCCCAGTTCTATCTTCAATTTCTTTCTCTCTTCTCACATTTTACTTTTAAACAGTCAGGAGGCATCAAGCCACTCCTTCCACACTTTGCTTAGAAATCTCCAAAATAAATGTCCAGTTTCATTCTTGCAAGTTCTAGCTTCCACAAAACACTAGATCATGCAGGTTTGGGCGTAGCTGAGTTGTAGGGCACTTGCATAGCATGTGGTAGGGTTTCAGGTTCAATCTCCAGTACCACGCTGTAAAACACACGCACACACATGCACACACACAAAACAAAGAGTAGAACACGAACAAGTCGGGTTTTTTGCCACTTTATAACAAATATTGCCTTCCCACCATTTTCCAGTAATACCTTCCTCATTTCTATCTGAGACTATCAGGATGGCTTTCACTGTCCATAGTTCTACTAGTATTCTGTTCATGATTATTTCTGTGTTCTCTAAGACAGTAGAACCTTTTTTGTAGGGATAGATTGAACACAGGGCCTTCATACAGACCTACATCCCTAGCACCCACTCCCCTTTTAAAAAATATTTTGAGACAGGATTTCACTAAATCATTAAGTTGCTCAAACTGGGCTCAAAGTTGCCATCCTCCTGCTTCAGCCTCCCAGAGTGCTGAGATTATGGACATGTGTCATAACACCCAGGTTTCCCTTTTATTTTGAGACATGTTGTTCCTAAATTGGCCAGGCTGGCCTTGAGCTTCTGATCCTTCTGCCTCAGCCTCCACATAGGGATTACAAGCCTGCACCATAGCAGCTGGTAGCTTTGTTGATACCTCTCCTCTCTTCCTTCTGAGCCCTCACCAGAATCACCTTTAACAATCCCTTCATAAAATCTTAGCTTTTTCTAGCATCACCTCAAAACTCTTCCAGTCTCTCTTTATTACCTAGTGATAAAAATAGCTCCAAAGGCTGAGGCTATAGCTCAGTGGTAGAGAGCGTGCCTAGAATGCAGAAAACCCTAGGTTCAATCCCCAGCACCGCAAAAAGAAAAAAAAACAAAAAACAAAGCTACTTTGACATTTTTAGTATTACAACAGCACCCCCACTTCTAGGTTGTCAGTTACTGTCTTAGCCACACAAGCTGCTATGACAAAGCAAGGTAGGCCGGCAGCTTAAGCAACAGGCTGCTATAGAGGCTGGGAAATCCAAGATCAAGGTGCCAGACAGTTTGGCTCCTGTTATCACTGTGTGTTTACGTGACGGGGAGAAAGGAAGCTTTGGCATCTTTTCCTCTTCTTCTAAGGGCAGTAACTCCATTATGAGGGTGCCTCTCTCCTGAATGCATCTAAACCTAGTTACTTCCCAAAGGCCTTACCCTACTACCATCCCACTGGAGATGAGGGTTTTATAATGGACTTGGGGGAGACTTAAATGTTTAGTCCTAACAGGTTTTATCCACAGATTCCACATAGGGAGAATCTATTTACAAGTTCATCCACATGGTTGTGGGCAAGGTTCCCTGTGGGTTGCTGGACTGAAACCCAGTTCCCTGTTGGCTTTTAGATGAAGGCCTCCGTTATTCCGTGCCAGATGGGTCTCTCCACCTTGTGGCCTTCACGTTGTGGCAGCTGGAGTCCATCAAAGGAAGTGAGTGAGAGCAACAAGGGTGTGTAAGACATGAGCGGTCTCTTTTTTTTCCTGTCCATGCTGTATTAATTAAAAGTAAATCAGTAGGTTCAGCTCATGGTCCAGGGGAGGGGACCACACACATGGGCTCCAACACCAGCAGGTAGTTGGGGATCATTGCTGAAGCCACCTTCCCCAGGGTCTTCTATCAACATCCTGGTCCTGAACTTTACCTAAGGCCATGTTTTCATGGTAGCATCCTGGGTTGCACCTTTGCTCTTAGGCCATTTCCAATTTTAAAAGTTTTGTCCTGTAAAGAAGCTAGGAATGAGAACTTTTTTTTCAAACCTTCCAAGTCCTGGCTTCTCTAATTCTCTAATCCAAGTCCTATTTCTTTTAATTCTGATGGAAAATAGAACACTTCCTTTTTTAGGTCCCTTTACTTCTCTGGTCGGGAATCATAAACATCCAAAAAAAACTATTTAGGCTGGGGTTGTAACTCAGTGGTAGAGCACTTATCTAGCTTGTGTGAGGCCCTGGGTTCAATCTCCAGCACTCCAAAATAAAGAACTAAATACCATTCAGTCATTTCAGTGTTTTCTCCAGAAATCTCCATAGCCACATCTACATGTTTATTAGGTACCTATTCGTAACTTTCATGTAACTGCAGGTTATTTAGCTAATTGCTCTTCCAGTTTCTAAGCCAGATCCAGCCTGTAATAATAATATTTTCTTTGCCCCATAAGTGTTCTTCACTGACAGACTTCTCAGGGTTCTTCTAGCTTCCATGCCCACCTGATCACAGAGCTGGGCCTGGGGTTTGTATTACACTTCTTGGCATGCAATTATATTTTAGTCATATATTGTTGTATAAGAAGCTACCCTAAATCTCAATGACCTAAAACAACAGCATTCCTTTTTTTTTTTTTTTTTTTGCTAAACAATTTTGCAATGTGAGCAGTTTGCTGAAGATCATCCCTGTTCCACATGGCATTGGTTGGGCAGCTCAGCTGGGGCTTGAGCACCTACTTCCAAGATAGTTCACTCACAAGCCTGGTGTGTTAGCCAGCTTTCCATCATTGTGATAAACTACCTGAGAAAAACAGCTTAAAGGAAGAAAGGTTTATGATGGCTCACAGTGTCAGAGGTTTCAGTCCATGGCAGCCAGCGCAGTTACTCTACACTTGTGGTAAGGCAGAAGCATTACGGCGGAAGGGTGTGGCAGAGGAAAGCTGCTCATCTGATAGCAGCTAGGAAACGGAAGAAGAGGTCAGGGACAAAATATCCTTCAAAGGCATGCCTCCCGTGAACTATTTCCTCCAAATGGGCCCAAATCATCTAATAGACCACTCAGCTGTCAACACATCAGTCCACTGATGAGGTTAATACTCTGATGACCCAGTCGTCTAACCCCACTTCTGAACACTGGTGCATTGGGGATCCCTCCCTCAGCACATGGGTCTTTAGGGGACACTATTAATTGGTTGTTTTTTTTTTTGAGGCAGGGTCTCACTATTTAACCCAGGCTGGCCTTAAACTTGCAGCAGTACTCCTGCCTCAGCTCCCTGCATGCTGGGATTACAGACACGCCAGATACATTGGCACTGTCTGCTGAGAGCTCCGCTCAGCATAAACCAGTGACCTGTATCCTCCACCAGGTTGGCCTCTGCATGAGGCTGGTCTGGCTTCCTTAAATGACTGAAGGAAAGTGGGCTCCTTTCAGAATGTTTGAGGGAGTAAAAATCAGGGGGATGGTGCACAACTGTGTTCATATATTTAATACTGAAGTATAGACTTAAAAATGGTTAAGATGGTAAATTTTAAGTTATATGTCTTTTTCCACTATTAGAAAAAAAACCCAGAAGATGGTGATAGCCTAGGGGAGGACAGCAGTGGGATGAGGGAGAGAGAGTTGTCAAGGATGACAAGAGCCAAGGAACAGAATCTCTGGCCCCAAGAACTCCTTTGGCTTGGCAGAAGATTTTAACAGACAATCCACAACACATATGGTAGATATTGCAGCTTTCTGCTGTGGAGCTAGCATAGGTACAAAGCGTAAGCCATGCAAACAGCCTCAAAATAGCCTTTTAATGTCTGCAATTCCCAGAGACAAACATTAAAGACATAATTATGGGTTTGGATTTCTTAATGCAAGCCTCAAAAGGAACACTGCCAGAGAAACAGCGATGAGCAATAAAAACTACAGGTGCATATGATATTTCCCCTTGAATCTGGCATGTAACCTTGTAGGCCAGACAGAAATATAGTAGGGCAGTGGACAGGGGAGAGGGCAGATGTTTCTTGGTCATTAGCCCAATTTTTCCAGGATATAAAATCTCTTTGTTGTCTTATAATTCTTAGTATGTCTGGAAACTATCGCTACTGAAGAGATCTCACTTTTGAAACTTTCTTTCTTTGAAGCAGTAAACAAGTAATCAGGATTATTTATAGCCTGAGTGAATGTACATCGCTCTCTCCGAACACATGAGCGTGTGTACGGACACACACATGCACACTCAAGTCACAAGGTTTTATAAATAATGAAGGTCTGTTTACAGATTTTCCCTAGGTTTGGTTGGTTACACGTTATTCAACTTTTCCTCCAAATAAGTTTAAACCATTCTTTGGGGAAATGCCAGGAAACAGGAATCTCCTTCATCCAGGCATATTATCCCATCTCATACAGTGTGCTGGGAACACTCTGCATCCACCCCTACCTCCCCAACTATAGACTTTGGGAAACCCTGTTGGCTTCTCAACTTTTTATTGCCTGATGCGTCAATATACTGATGGGAGTTTCCATTTTATTTCTTGAAATCTTATCAGTTGTCTCACTTTGTTGTAGGTCTTCTTTTAGGTCCTACCTCCTGCAAAAAATAAAATAAAAGAAAGACCATTGCTCTGACCCTCTCTAGTGACCTTCTGCGGCTCTCTATTCTAAGGCATTTCTACTAATTCATTCTCTCCTCTTGGGATTTTGAATAAATCCAACAATGTCATTCAAGTACAAAAAAAAAGTAACTGCTAAGACTTAATGTGCTCATTCATTCACTCATTCATTCCAAAGTAACTGTGTACCTACTATGTGTTAGGTATTGTATAGATGTTGAGAACACAATGAACAATCCAGACAAAGCTCCTCTAATGGAACATATTTTTGTTTCTTATCCCAGAGGTTTCTGACTTTTAACAATGGACAAAGTCCCGGTTTGGCCTAAAGACAAAAAAAAGAAAAAAAAAAAAATCATGTTCTATATTTGGAATTAAGCCACCTTCCCCTGGATGGGGGTAGGGAAAGTTCTTCCAGCATCCTGAGATCACACAACATGTTCCATCTACTCTTAAGAGGGGTCTGACTGGAACCATCAAGAACTAGATTAACTGTCATTTTTCTTGGGTCCCTGCCAGGCTCCAGCAAAACAATGCCTTTCTTTGGGCGCATGCAGTAACAGGAAAGAATGACCAAGAAGAACAAAGTCCTGGGATTCCTGGCCAGCACAGGGGTCCAAGACCACCACTCAGCTATTGCTCAGGAAGATATTGCCCCCTCGTGGTTCCTCAAATAACAGGGAAAAGCTGGCCCTGGAAAGGACTGCTAATTAGTACATCAAGACACAGTTTTCCCATAAATTGTAGCCTTGCTTCTGAATATCTTCAGTTGTAGTTTCCATGGACTCTTGGTTTATTTCCCTCCCGGATACACCTTTGTTCCTATGGAGAGCAATGAGATTATGACAGCAATTAGAGGACAGAAGCATTTTTTTCTTCTAAAAATTCTTTTCCCAAATCTTCAGATGCCCAAGAAAAATTCAATGTGTACGTCTAAGCATCACTACTGTTCTTTTCATAGCGCCTTTAAACCTTAAAGTGTGTGTGTGTGTGTGTGTGTGTGTGTGCGCGCGCGCGCGCGCGCGCGCACTCATGCTTTCTATAATTTGAACCAGAATTCTGGATTATGTTGCTGTGAAGCTGTTTGCGGTATCTTGTCTCCACAACACCACTTTAAAACCCCCTCAAGGCAGGGCCCTTATCTTCAACTCCTACTGCCACCTCCACCCTTCCACCGGCAGCACTTAAACCAGTGCAGGGTAAAGAATTTCTAGTGGAGGTAAAAAGATAAACAGTTAAGCAAGCAAATAATTAGAAATCGTGATTGGTGCTGTGAGGGAAAGAACCTCCTGCTCTGACAGAGAATTCCTAAGAGTGAGAAGTGAGACAGAATTTACTGAGTTTATGATTTTTAACTTTGTAGCTGTCAAGTTTAAAAGCTTCATTGATCTCGTATTGGAAAAGCTCTCTAGGGCCTAAACAAAATGGAAACTTAGTAATAATACTGTTAGCTTCCATGTATCGTAAACCTAACAGGGCAAGAACAAGTGCTAAACGTTATGGCTCTTTCAATCTGTAATCGCTAAAACCCTGGGAGAGAAAGACAACGGTCCCGTTTCATAGCCAAGAAACCGAAGCTCTGCGGTGCTTCTGGGTCTGTGGGCGACCACACCAAATATTGGGTACTTGGCGCTTTGAACCTAGGGAGATCGTCCGTGTTGACCTTCCAGATCTGCTGGCAGCGAGGAGCACTCATTTTAACTACTGTATACCAGGTAGTCCATTTAAATAGCCGTGGGATTAAAAAGACAAACAGGGCAGGGTCCTGCGTTCCAGGAAGAGCTCCCCAAGAGTGAGCCGGCCAGGTAAACAATTGGTTCCAGAACAGTCTAGCAGGGCACAGCAGTCCGGACAGGGGCCGCGGGGAGCCTCCGGGAGAAGCGCAGCCCGCCGACTGGGCTGGAGAGGTTTCCCAGGCCCCGCGGCCTTTGAGGTGGGGTGGAAGCCCACGTGTCCTGAAGAAGCCCACGGGCTGCTGTCTGTCCCCACTGCCACTCGAGTTCTCTCGTCCTGTCGCTTCAAGACTAGGGAGGGAAGAAGTGGGTCTCGCGGGTACTGACAGCGAGCGCAGGCCCAGGGGTCCGGGTGCAAATCCCTGGTGAAAGGCGGGCGAACAAAAGTATCCCAGCCCGGAGCGGTCCGCTCGCCGGCCGGGCGGTTCTCCAGGCCCACGCGAGTCAAGCGGCGCAGGGGCTCGGGGCCGGGGTGCGGGGCCTGGCCCGGGACCCTCGGCCGCGCCGGGGCCGGGGTCTGCGCTTCCGCCCGGCGCCGCCCCTCCCCGCGCGCGCGCCATCCGGCCCCTCCTCCCGCGGGGGGCTTCGCCGTCCCCGTCCGGTCCCTGTGGGCTGCAGCCCACGTCCAGGGAGGGCGGAGGAAGGCGGGAGGGAGGGGACGGCGAGGGGAGGGAGGAAGGCGAGAGGAGCTGCTCCGATCCCGTACTTGCCAGAGCCTGCCAGGAGCGCGCTCGGCGGCTGTCCGGGTCCCCGTGCCCCAGCCGCGGCCCGCACCCCGCGCCCCGCGCCCCGCTCCTCCCGCGCCTCCTCCTCTTCCTCCTCCTCCTCCCGAGCCGCCCCGCGTCCCCTCCTTCGGCAGCTGCTGGGCTCGGGCAGCAGCAGCCCCCAGCCCCAACTCGGCTGCATCCCCAACTCCGGGACGGGCGCCTCGCCCCATCCTTTCTTCTCCCTTCCTGCCTGCCCTCCTTCCTCCCCGCGCCCGCCC
>NW_004955463.1:6820321-6886961 GCF_000276665.1 Chinchilla lanigera
CGCCCCGCAGTGCGGCCCGGGACGCTGTCGGGCAGCGTGTGTTTGTGTCCGCGCGCGTGTGCGTGCCTACAGTTGCGTAACTTGGAGGACTTTTTGGAGACTTTCGTAAGTATAATGCTCAGCTTTGTTTGCCCGGGACTTTAAAAAGCGGAATCGAGAGCTGACTCCTGGGTGACCTCAGATGATCAGGACCCGGAGGGTTAGGACTTAATTCTGGGTTTGGAGCTGGAAATGAAGGGAGAGAGGAGGGGAGGTGAAGGAGGAAACGGGCGGAAAAGTTCTGGTTAAGAGATATCTCCGTCCCCTGCCTCCTCCCTGCCTTTCAGGGTTAAAAGTTCTTGGTGAATATCTCTAGCTGAGACATTTTGGATTAATAGATAACTCATAAGCCGCATTCTTCTTCGATGAGTCAAAGACCCCCGGACCTGGGCGATTAGCTTTTGTAAATTTAGGGATGATACAGAAAGGGGGAAGCAGAACAAAAAGGGTTAAAAACTTAACCAAATGCTCCACGAGGATGTTTTAATAGACTTGTGGCTTCAGAGCATACATTTTATACGTTATGTCCGAAGTAATGATTAAAAAGAAATACCAATTGCGGCTGCGGAGCTTTCCTTCTGTGGAAACAAAATTTAGTAGAAAGTGGACGTGGGTGCGGGGCAGAGGGCTGAGGCACAGACGTTCGAGAATTTTGCAGTTGGGACGTTTGTAGGAGCCTATCAAACGGCCCTTCCTGCAGGTACATTGTCTGGCGTCCAGGAAGCAGTATGTTTCCCTTCTTTTTGAGACCCCCACATAGTTGAGATATAAACATTCTACGAGGAATTTTAAAGCGTGTGCGGATGGAGAAAATGTACATCTCAATACAATCCATACAAAGTTCTTACAATAACCGCATCCCGTTAAAGAGGGTGAATTCTTTAGTTCTTCAGAAAGTAGACTGATACTAAAGCGGTGTAGGGTGATGGGATTATTGTAGACACACTGTTGTGTACACAGTTAAATCCTGACAGTGAAGCCAAACGTTTTGGAGAAATTTCACAAATACGTATATGATCTTTACATGTTACGCATTTGTGAAATGGCAGCTATTTAAATTGGGGAGATACAGGAGGGACCTAAAGTCATGCAAAACAATACAGAATACAAGATTTTACTCTGAACACAGTGTGTGACAATACAACCTAGGTGAATTGTGTGAAGCCGATAATTGCCTTCTTACCTGAGGAAATTGCCTATTAAATATTATCTTGAAAAATTTGATTTACAGGCTTGTTGTTTCATAACTTCTCGTGTAGAAATACCACTGGCATTTCTTTTTTTGAAAGAGATGAAAACTTGAATTGCAAGTTCCACTTTTTTCTTGGAAACTTACTGGCTGCTTTGCAGTTTATAGTCCTCATCATTTACCATTTTTAAAATGATAGTTTGGATTTCTTGGAATTGCTCTATATTTAATTCACTTAACACAGCAAGATAATCATTGCTTCAGAAACCTATTTCCGTCAGATTGGCAATCTGTTTACTTTGAAAGGTAAAAGAATATCTTCTGCGAAACCATTGAGAAAACTTGTAGTTGGTCACAACTACCAAAGTTACCTGTTTTATGTCTTTCTTACATGCTTTTTTATGGGTAGAAAAATGGGTAAGTTTGTGTGTCCCCCAAACCTTAGCTGTTCAACTTAAAGTTCCAGAGAAGATAGCTTTTCTCTTGAGCCATCTCTGCTGAATTGCTTCCAGGACTGAGTCTTGCCTCTTCATTAGTGTGAGCTTGCATGTAATAAGTGCAGTGAACAGTAAGGGCCATGACGGGCCACCCCAAGTATAGTGTCTTTCACTTACCTGTCCTGTTGTTTGACAGAGTTTTTATATGTCCAAATGCCTAGGTATCAGTATATTTTTTTTTAAGCAAAACACTAATATTTTAAAAGTGAGATAGCAGGAAAATGCCAGCCCTCAAGTTGTACACAAGGTGCAGTGTACAAAGCAGATGGAGCGAGGTTTATGTTAGAAATCCAGGGAAGGAGAATTGGCTTGAGCAATCCAGGTAATTTTGCACGCGCGCGCGCACACACACACACACACACACACTTACATGGTGTTTTTGAAAAACTCCTAAGCTTTTTTTTTCTAACCCTGAAAGCCACAAGTGAAATAAATACGGTATTTGGTGAGTCCCTTAATGTGCTCAGCATTATATAAAACCATGACACTGGACCCTTTCCCTGCCCACCCAGTGGGTCAGCAATTTGTTCTCACACACATTTAAAAGCCTTGGCAGTGGCTTGCAGTAAACAGAACACACATATAACATGTGTACATGCATAATGACAAGAGAGAAAAAATGTGTTTGATTGTATTTCTGGTGGCCATAAGATTGATGTGGAAAAATGAGTCCAATTATAATTAAGCAAAAATGTTTATTTCATAGGTTACCAGGGTGGGTTAGGCTTTCTACCACGTTGGCAAATCCAGGTTGTTTTTTTTTTTTTTTTTTGGTGTGTGGTGGGGTGGGGACAAGTTTCTCTTATCATTCATTATAGTTTAACTCCATTTGAGAATTTCTGGTGGCTTGTGCTGCAGTAATGATGCTGAAATGCTTATTTGGCTCCAGTGGTATAGAATGAATAATCCAGGATTCAGGAGCATTTTTGCAGGTTTTTAGGGTTGGAGGTTTTTGAAAATTTGTGCCGAACGCATACTTCTATTTTGGATAGCACTTAAAACTTTGAGGAGAATAATTTAAGATTTGGTGAGGCAACATTGTGAAAGAGATAATACACCTGGATTCTAGTCTGTAAAGAAAAAGTAATTATAAAAATCTTCCTAGGATCTGAGATTTTATAAGGTTTATGTATATATATGGGGAGGGTGTCTGGTCATTTTTTGCATCACTAATTATTTTACAATTAAAATAATTCCTGGAGTTTGTGTTTAATTACAAATTAAACTGGATTTCATTAAAGTTAATAAATATACAACTAAAAATCCATAATATTTGTTTTGTCTGATAAATTATCATTCCTGTTTTCATGTGTTTAGATATATCAGGACCTTTTTTGCCTTGTAGATAAATTATTTGTTCATTACTGAATTTTCCAAATAGAAAGTTCTTTTTTGGAAATCAGATAAATATGTAGTTTGGTTTTATCTTCAGTTTTATTTTACTCATGTCATTGGGTACTTTTGAGGCTGATTGTAAACCACTTCTACCAGGGATTTTATTATGTTGAAGCAGTTTTATTTAAAGTGTAAATCAGTTCAGTCAAAGCAGTTGAAGGATAAATTACATTAGAAAAGTGAAAATCTTGGCGTTGTTGGAGGATTGATAGAAAAGATGTTTGGCAGATGTTGGGCAGAAATCACATTAAATCAAATCTTTATAGGTTCATACAAATCTTTACCTCACATTCCTTCTTTGTAAGTACTTAGTAATTCTGCCAAAAAATTGGCTAAGAAAAAATTGGCAAAGAAAAAAAAATTGCAAAGAAAAAAAAATTGTAGTTGGCATAGAACGGGTAATGTCAGTGATGTGCAAAGCTCAGGTTTTCATTGAGCATTAGGCTTAATCTACATGATTATTTTGGGATGGTATAGACTGGATTTTTTTTTAAACAATATAACTAAATTTGGAGTCTCTTATTCCGAAGCAAATCTAATACAATAAACTTGTATTTTAATCACAGAATAGGATTTGGTGACAGTGATTTGGATAGAAATGTAGTGATCTCATAGTGGAATGGTGTGGCGAGCAAGACCCCTGCCAGTATGGCTTGCACTTGAGCTATGTTTGGAAAGGCAGTTTTATAATTTCCCTGATAAACCTTTGTGTACATATACAATGATCTTTGTTTCCAGTTGCATTTATTTTTTGGTTTGGATGGGGAGGTAGAGGTTGTTCTTTGGAAGTGTTTTTGTGTTTTCATATATTTTTGTTTTACGTTTGGAGGCTCATATTAAATTTTGTTTTGAGGATAAAAGTGTTCAGAGCTGGCCATGAGGCAGTAAACTGGGAACTTGAGCTGCAGGGCAGTGGTGATACAAACTAACGTAGTGTTTCTGAAAGACTGGAATTATGTATCAAAATGTGTTCCAGCACTTTGGCTTAGTACTTTTATTATTAAGGATTTAAGGGAACAGGGTACAATAAGAGTTTATTTATAGGAATGATTATTACAGTTACTTATGATAGTGAGAATTCACAAAGACTATGTGTCTGACAGAGAAATTGCAGAGCAAATTATTATATTATTCCAGGAAGGAGATATGCAGCCATTAACATCTATGCTTTTAAAGGGAAAAATAGATTTTATATGTATACAACATTCTATATATCTGTATATCTACGTAGATTACACTTAGTCTAGTCTATATAGACATATACATATATCAGAAACTTATTCTCTCACAGTTCTGGAGACCAGAAATCTGAAATCAAGGTGTTTGCAGGGCATTGCCGCTTGAAGGGTGGTAAGGAACAATCACTTTTTTTTTTTTCTGAGGTACCGAGGATTGAACCCTGGGCTTTCTCGTGGAGCTACATCCTACATCCTCAGCCCATTTTTTAATCTTGTATTTTGAGGCAAGGTATCATTAAATTGCCCAGGCTGGGTTCCAATTTGCAGTCCTCCTGCCTCAGGCTCCTAGAGTGCTGGAATGACACGTGTGCACCCACGACCAGCTGAGAATCCTTTCTTCTTTCAGGTTTTGGTGGCTCTAGATGTTTTGAAGACTGCATTAAGGGAGTAATCTCAGGTTATAACATTAACTGGAAAGAGCAGATTTTAAGGTTTTATGTTATGCCAGTTCTTAAATATATATGTAGAACCAAAAATAAATAAAATGTGTGTGATTGGTGGGTTACACATAATTATTACTTTCTGATATATTTGTTTATGTTTTCTAAAATGGCCTTGTGAACAAATGATGAAATACCTGTTCTGAAGATTTTATGAAAGTTCTTTTAGCTGTGTGTAGATGTCCAGTCCATCGGGTTGGTCACATTTAGTTTTTTCTCACAAGCCTGGTGGCAGGAATCAGACCTGTTCCTTTGCTCATGCTCTGTCTTCATGACATTTGTTTCACTTACTGCTTTATCCTGGATCATTTGAGTGATCTTTAGCTGTTTTCTCTGTTCTGATATCCTTCCTCAGCCCGTCTTTATACCATATAGAATGGAGTTTTTTATATCCCAAGTCCTTGAGCAGCTGCCCCATCTCCACAAAATAAAGCCTAGACGACACTCAGGATTGCCTGCGTCTACCTCCATACTCTTTGAACCTTTTGCTTCAACCACTTTTCTGTTCTCTTGATTTGGCCCCAGCTGCTCTCAAGCCAGGATTCTTGTTTCAGCCTACATTTTTGCTGCATGCCCTCACCTGGGTGTTCCAGCCCGTAGAAATGATTTTTTTCTCAGAATTCCAGGAGTTATTTATCTCCATTTAATGCTCAATCATCACCTTCTTTCATGGACTCCTTTTATTTTTAAAGATCTATGCCATTCTATAATATTCCCCACGCTCAAAGCTCCCCAGTACCTCCGCACCAGGCAACCCCTCCCACATATGCACACATAATTTTTATAAATATAGAACATGAAATATATATGGAGTATCCTTACTAGTAAAGTTGGTGATTATGAGTTTGTAAAGGCAAGCTGTTAAGAAACAGTCACTGGCTTAGTACTCAGAGTCCCTTGCCCATGGGAACGTAGGGAAGTCATAAACTGGACCACTGGGAAATAATCTCCTTCCATCTGTCATCAGTAACGTCCACTTCAGGGCACAGGTGAGCGTGCCTGCTCCATCAGATAGCAACTGTCAGTGTGGGACCTGTCATCCTGCGGTACCATTGGGTTCTCACTGTTAGAATTCGGTTTCTGCCATGGAACTCCATTTGATCCTCTGGCCCATGGGCTTCCGGAAGCCTTGGTTAGGCAGAAGAGTGGGGAGCTCCCTGTGTTCCCAAACAAGCCGGCTCTGTGTGACAGCCACTTTGGAATGTTTGTGTTCAGTTTCATTTGGCACCTTAGTGTCTGCCTGGGGGTAGGGGAAAGGGAATGCAAATGTTCCTCTTGAACAGTGCTTGCTTTGGTCAAAGAAAAAAACTTAGGAAGGAATGAGGAGAATGAACCTTAATAGCCAGAGCAAAAGTGGCTGCATAGCTCAGTGGGCTGGAAGCCACCAAGGTCCAGACATTTAAATGGATGCTATGATGATAGGAGGATGTCAGTGCCCTGACCTTGATGGAGATGAGCTTATTTATGGGGACAACTTGGGTCTAACTTCCCATACTGATATCCCTATTTTTAGTGTGCATGAGAAGAATATTGAAACACTTTACTTAGCGTGTGTGTGTGTGTGTGTGTGTGTGTGTGTGTATGTGTATGTGTATTTTGGGGGGAGAGTACAAGAGGGCCTGAATATTGAAACTGACTTATGGGTACATTTTTAAAGTTTATCAAAATAAAGTTGCCCAGTTTTTCTGTTTTGCTGGTAGCAGAAAAGAGAAGTACTGAAATCATTTAGCCTATGAAATTCTCAAATATTTTTATCCGTTCACTGAAGAATGATTATCTTCCCGAGTATTACGTGTGAAGGTTGATGTAGTTGTTTGACCTGGGAACAAGCTGAACCTGTCAGGAGGAAAGGGTGATAGCGCTGTGTTAAAGAAAGTAAAGAGATACCATTGGAGCTGGACGTGAATTAAGACTTCGATGGATGCCGCAAGGTTGAGGTAGTGGGGAAAAGTTGTTCTAGGCAAGGACTTGGCTTTGTATTGAACACACAGAGGTGAAAGAAGGGCCCTTTGGGGATAACTGAGCAAGGAGGAAGCTGTGGCCAATGGAGGACTAAGTGAGCAGCTTGCCTTGTGCCCTGGGAAGGGGGCTCCGACCTGACTGGGAGCTGGGGTGGATGTGTGGCAAAAGGAGGCGTCCTAGGAGGGTCTGCTGGGGAAGGGTGCGCAGCTGGCTTTGGACGAGTTGTCAAGAATGGTTAGTGAGGCCGCCACTGCAGGAGTACAGATCTCAAAGTGTAAGGAGGTGGGAACTGAGGCAGGCATGGGGCTTCGCGGACCCCCTTGACTGTTCAAATGCAGAAAAGGAGACTGGGGACATCCTGGAAACCTTGAGGCTCTTCTTGGGATTACTCACTAAGTGGTGGTTATATTTGTGGAAATAGAAAATAAAGAGATTGAAAGGGGAAGACAATGTAGTTAGGAGGTGAAGATGTTGAATTTGTGGGGCAGAGGAAAACTCTGATCTTGAAATCTGACTTTCAGAGCCGTTCATGAATGTAGCTTGGTGATTGGGAATATGGGTCATGTGCATGAGTGTCCAGAAAGTGTCATTCGTACTGCCTAGGAAGCCTCACGGAGACAAGCAAAGAAGGGGACAGAAAACTTACCTAGGATTTAAAGCCAGATAAAAAAGTGTTTGGGTGAAAGAAAAAAGCTGGAAATTCTTAGGGAAAATTGAGGTAATTTTAAAAAAGTATTCTTAGGAAAGTAAAGCTGCATCACACATACCCTGTCTAGTTATAATCTATTTGGTATACTTATCTATTCAAAACCCTTGGGGGAGAATTTAGAAAAATCTAGGAATGTGTAGTATTCCTTATGTGCTTTTTTGCTTTCATTCAAAGTTTTGAGAATGTGTTTTTCTTTAAATCTGTCATTAATTTACAGGTTTCTACTTCAGCTTTTCTTTTCCCAACCTTTTACCTGGAAGGGAAGATCAAATTACCATAAAATATAGAGAGAATTGAATGTTTTTATAAGGTGAAATTTCTCCCAGTTGTGTTGTCCTTTTTTAGGGGGTGGGAGGGTATGCATTTGGCCAGCAGCCCCAAACCATCTATTGTGTGATTCATATTTTTAATTTATTTAATTTATGCTTTCCCAAAGGTTTGGAGTCTTTTTGAAGCCCAGCCACATATCAACTGCAGAAAAAGTAGTCCAGGAACTTAAAAAGAAAACAACAACAACTTCTCTTCAGAATTTCTTGTAGATTTTAACCTGGCTGCCACCATTATAATGCATATTATGTAGAATGCTAGAGAGGAAAAAGAAAAGGCAGTAATAAATGCCTATCACACTAGGAAGATAGACGGAAATTCCAGGCTGTGGTACAGTATTGTTACACAAATTTCAAAGGCAACAGGAGTGCTTAGCCAGCTTGGTCCAGTCTTGTCAGCATCTAGGGTTTTGCAAAGGTATGAGAAATTTGAGTCTCAGAATTGAAATCCATCCTACCAACCCACGACTGTAAGCTAGAGGCCAATTTCTACTTTTAATTAATTCTGCTCCTGAGGAGTTACGATGGTTCCTGTGATACTCCTAAATTAATTTATGTCACCGGGTTGATCATCATACTGATCTGTGGCCAGCATTATCCCAAGAGAAATCCTAGAGATTGCAAAAACCTTTCTTCTTGAATCGGCAGGATCCTGTTTGTGAAAATTCCTCTTGGCCCACTTGCGGGATGGACGGTTGAGGCCCTATGGGAGAAAGAGCACACAGAAAGTGCTATCTTATTACAGAAGTAGCAGAGTTTCCTTTGTGCTCAGAGGGGAAGTGCTACAGAAGTGTAATTGCCTTACCCAGCATGTGTGATTTACAGGACTTAGAATGTGTGAGTTTCCCGAGGCATCTGTTTTCAAATACAGTATTCCTCCAACCAGGCAGGATGTGTTCCGGGAGGGGGAGAGAAGACATGTACTTCCGCTCCGTGCCTGCCCCAGGATTCTGGGTGACTAGGGACCAAAAAAAATAATCTATTGTTCTGACTTTGCTTTCTCCCCTCTCCACTTTCCTAAGCTCAATTTCTTCTCAGGACCTCTAGACATTTTCTAAGAAATAAGCCAAAGAATTGCTACAGCAAAAGCTGGCACTGTTACAAAAATTTCCTTTTTAATCCTAATATGTGCAAGAAAATTAGGGAGAACTGAAGGTCAGGTGCATGTTAAGATACAGTCAAACTTAAAGAGCACAAACGATTTTTGCATGTTAGTTATTTCAGCCCGTATGGAGCTAGAGTGCCTCTACTTTTTTTTTTTAAATTTTTTGCTGTGCTGGAGATTGAACTCAAGGGCTTCACGCATGCAAGACAAATGCTCTTACACCCCCAACCCCTCTCCGTGTTCCGCTGTTAACATTACTCTTTAACAAGCCTAATGAAGCATTATCATCCCATGTTTAGGGATAAGAAAACTGAGGCTCTGAGAGATTAAGTAATTTGTCTGAAGTTTTACAGCTGGTGGATAGGAGCTTAAAATTTTCCAGTGGCGCATGTGGTTCATGTGACCTGGGCTTTGCTGGCTCTCTGATCTCATCTGCCAGGAATCACAACCTCATTCATTATGCTCCAGCTGCTGGGGCCTTATTTAGTTATCTGTAACTTGCCAGACCTGTTCCTGCCCCAGGGCCTTTGTGCCTCCCATTCTGTATACCTGGAAAGTCCTAAGCCCAGATGTTTTATACGACAGCTTCATCCTTGTCTTTCATCCTGATCTCAGTTCAGGTGTTATCGCAGAGAGATCTCTGACCTCCTCGTTAAAGTAGCCCCACATTCCCAACCACTGCCACGTTCCTTTATTTTCCAGGTGTAGTACCCTTACCTCTTGACACTGTCTTGTGTGCTTATTGTACTTAACTTATCTTGTACCACCGGAATGTAATTTCCTGGCAGCACGGATGTTCTGCCTTATTCTTTAAAAACCGTACTGCCTAGAAATTTTGCATCATTTCTAGTTTCTTTATTACCTTTTATTCTCTTTAAAAAACAAAAAAAATGCTACTGTCTAGAACAATGCCCAGAAACTGCCCAGTAAATTTGTGAAATGAATACAAACTTACCTGTCAAAGGCTGAAACTTGCATAATACACCACATTGACATAAAACTTTTCAGCAGTTTTCAGATTAAATTTTAATGATTTCTGCCTTCAACATGATCGGTTCTGGATCCCCATTCCTACTTTTTACTATGGAAACCACAGTTATCTTCTGAGTGAGAAATTTTGTTTGAATGGTATGTGCTAGATCCCTTGGTGTCGGGGTGGGTAGTAGTATTTAATGCATAAAGGAATCATTCTCTTTTGCCTAATTAAAATGAAAACTACCACGGAGTTCCACAGAACCAGAGAAGTGCAGGCCTGGTGCAGAGTGAATGAACTTCAGTAAAAGTAGGGCAAGGTGAATTTGACTCCTGCTTTACAGATGTGACTTTTGGTTTGCTGGGGTTCATGCTAATAACCAGGTGGAACTGATTTGGAGATACACTTACCACTTCTGGTCCTTTGGTTCAGTTTAGCCTCTAGCTAATATGTTTTTGCCTATAAAGTAGAAGATAAGTAACTCAGGGTAATGCTGGCTTTAAATGGACAGATCCAAACTTTAAGTGCCTGTGTGTAGCCCTGAAGCAGCCTCTAACCTGTGCTCCTGGAGTCCTTGTGGAGCCACCTCCCGCCATGACTGCTTGTCAGCCTTACAGACTTGAAATGTAAAATGTGAATCCTTACGAAGGGTACCAGACTGACAGTAACGGAGCAGACTAGCACACTAATGAAAATGCAGGACACTCAGGATTGTCTTCATTCATGGCATTTATTTTATAATGGACCTTAGCATACTAACTTTCTTATCATTCCTTGTCAATCATCTTAGAACCAATGGTTTATAAAACTTACAGAAGTCGTTTCTTGACCAACAAGGCAGTACTCTTTAGTTGTTTTTATTACCTCCTTATCTCTGTGTTTTCTATGGGACCTAGGACAAGGCACTTAATCTGCTTATTTTGACTAGTCACTGAATCCTATTCTCACAGGCATGGATTGGATGGACAGTGCATGCTGTGCATTAAAAGAATCATAACTCTCCAGCTGGGGTGTAGGTCAGCAGTATACCACTTGACTAGCATAGGAGAGGCCCAGCACCACCAAAGGAGAGGGAAAAAAAGAAAGCATGTTGGCCAGGCGTGGTGGTACATGTCTGTAATCTCAGCTAGTTGCCTGTAAACCCAGCTAGTTGATGCCGGAGGATCACAAGTTCTAGGCCAGCCTGGGGAGTTTAGTGCCTTGTCTCAAAATAAAAAGGGCTGGGAGAATATAGCTCATTTTTTTTTTTTTTTTTTTTTTTTGACTCAGTCTAAAGAGTGCTTGCCTAGCATGTGTTTCGATCTAATTACTGCAAAGAAGAATCAAAATTCCCATCTTTCTGCTTTGCATTTCCCAGTTGTAATACAGAATGCAATGAGATACAATACCTCTTGGGTGGGCTGTTTTGGCAGGAATAGTTTTCAGCCTTTAAAGTGCAAATCCTTTAGCTCTCACTGTTTCATTTGTTATACTATTATTATTATTATTAACAAAATTTTTAAAAGTGGGGAAGCACTGGACTTTGGAAACTTCTTCCTGCATGGAAAAAGATTTTCTTATGGCTGGTGTTCCTTCTTTTTTTTTTTTTAAGGCTGATTTTTCGTACCTGAAATTGTTTTGTTTTGTTTTTTTATAAGCAAATCAAATGCCTCTGCTTGAAAAATGGGTGAGAGTCTGTGGGTGTGAGCTAATGGCAGGAAATGACCCTCTCTAAACAAAAGGATCTTTAAGGCCCATCCTGAGTCTTTGTGTTTTGAGGAGGGGTTGTGTAGAAAGCCTGAACTGGGAAATGGATCTTGGCTTTAGCTGTTGTAATGGAGGAGGGGAGAAGCATGTGGACCTGCTCCCCGGATATCCTCCCTCCTGGAGGGCTTAAGTGTGGCACAAATGTAAGTGGCCCCACAGAAGATCAAGGTGGATCTTGGAGGGATTGGGGCTTCCCTCCTTGTTACAAGGAAACAGAAGCAACCAGGTTGCACAGAATTATACCCAGTGTGACACTTAGCCTTTTGTGCAATCTACTAATAGATAAAAAGTTTGGATGCTATATTTTGCTAATACCTGCTAAAGAAATTTGAAATATGACGTTAACTCTTTTTCCAAATCTGAACTGACTACCTATAGTACTAGTGCCTATAATAGGTAGTCTGTAGACCAGTGACGGTGAGCCTATGGCATGTGAGCCTCCGCGGGCTCTTTGTTATCACTGAAAACTCTAAAAGGTTCGCCATCGCTGCTGTAGACTAACAAAGGGTTTGTAATCATTGGGGCATTGGGCAGTGGGTCCATAATGTGTCCCCTTGCCCTTAGCTGGAATGCTCCCTCTCTGCACTTCAAAGTGGCCATTCATTATACCAGTATTTGTACAGCAGGGCCCTGAATTTATATTGCTAGCTAAGTAGTTACGTCTTATCTGAATTCTTTTGCCTGCACAAATGCTTGCTGACTTGCAGCAATGAACTTCTGCTCTTCCAACACATCATTTTGGTTTTTTTTTTTTCTTTCAGGAATATAAATCTTCTCACTAATAATTAGAAACACACATTTTGTTGAAAATGGTTTTGTGGTTTGCTTACTTTTCAGTTGAAAACTACAAACATCTTTTCCAAAGACTTTGTGTAGGGCAAGTGTATTTTTAGAATGGCAGGCTGATAGGTGCGGTGGACCCTGTGTGTTATGTGAAAGCGGTGGAGTTTTTACTCCACAGCACCAGGTGCAGTATTTAAATTGCGGAGGTAAGATTAAAACTGCCCCTCACATCCCAGGGTGAGACGGTTTTGTTTATATAGTCAGTGTGCTGGAAGACTTATTTATTTAAAAAATTAATCTGATTGGTATACTTTTGATATACATAATGATTACATTCATGGTAGGGAATTTGTACCTTTTTTTTGGGGGGGGGTACCTGGAATCGTTTTAACTCAGGACCTTGCGCTTGCCAGGGAATTTGTACCTGAACATAATATATCTTGATTCTTCTTTTTTTCTCTATTCCCCTTCCCTTTCCTTCAACTCTTCACTTTACTTACAAAAGCTTTGTTTCCATGTCTTTCCTTCTGTTTTTTTTTCCTTTTCCCTTCCTTCCCTTTAAAAACCTTCATATTTTAATTTAGTTTAATTCTTTTTGAGACAGAGTCTCAGTATGTATTTATAATTTAGTATATACACACACACACACATTTTTTTTTTTTTTTGAGACAGTTTCACTTTGTAGTTCTCACCTTTGTAGTAACTCAGGGTAATGCTGGCTTTAAATGGACAGATCCAAACTTTAGCCTTGAAATGAGATGATCTGTCTACCTCAGCCTCACTGTTGGGATACAAGAGTGCATTATCATGCCCAGCTCAAGACTTCATATTTGAAATATGATGCAGGGGTGCAATATTTTTCAAAAGAGAACCACCAATCTTTTGTAAATTCCAAAGTTCACAGGCAAGTTATTCTTGAGAATTCCAGGGTCTCAATTTTAGTAAATTTTCCTCATTTCCTTACTGCCTTTGTTTTATTTTATTGTTATTATTTAGCTGTGCTGGAGACCAAACTCAGGGTCTTGTGCGTGTTAGCTAAGTAATCTACCCAGCCCTTCCTAATACAGTGTGTGTGTGTGTGTGTGGGGGGGAGACAGGTGTGTGTGTGTGTGTGTGTGTGTGTGTGTGTGTGTGTACGAGAGAGGAAGAGGGAGAGGAAGAGGGAGAGAGGGAGAGAGACAGGCACACTGTGGAGCTCCCTGTATTACAGGCTAGTGAATGCTAGGGCTCTACTACTAAGCTACATTTCCAGCCCCATCTTAACACATTTTAAAGCTGTTAATTGAAATGGGTTAATGTCATTTATCAGTTTACCAGTATGGAAATATATATTGACCTGGATTCATTTGGAGGAACTTCAGTTCAATACATATTTGGCATGTTTTCTTGCTTTAAGTATCAGTTATTTTCTTGTTATTATCTACATTGACATCACTTGTACTTTTAAGGAGATTAAATATACCCGTGGGATCCTCTCCTTTGCTGCCTACTATTGGGCCACCTTGAGAAGAAGAGTAATGGCGTTCAGCAATTCTCTGCTTTGAGAACTGTTTGTGGGTCAGCATTCCAAGGTTGGCTGGAAGACCAGCCACACTGGGACACTTCTTGCAGGTTGTTGTGGTTTACCTGGATTTAGGAGCTTAGTGGGTCTAATTTTATTGCGTGCAAGAGTAATTCAATTAAAAATAAAAAGTTGAGCCAGGCGTAGTGGCGCACGCCTGTAATCCCAGCACTCTGGAGGCTGAGGCAGGAGGATTGTGGCGAGTTTGAGGCCAGCCTGGGCTACAAAGTGAGCTCAAGGCCAGCCTGAGCTGCATAGCGAAACCCTGTCTCAAAAAGTCCAAAAAAAAAAAAATGTTGAGGGAGGCTCTTCCTTCCCTTTGTTAAACAGTGGGCACAGCACCACCCCAGTGATTATCCATATATATTTAAGCTTAGCAGTCGTGCCCAAGGCCTGAGGCAGCAGCTCACTGATTCCAGCGAGAGACGGAATGGGAGGCACGTGTAGTCAGGTGCCTGACCACAATGGGAGCCACCTGGAGTGAGAGGTGCCTGAGCCTTTGTGTACTGAAAGCCTGTTATCGTTCCCTGCTTTATTCCTTTTGCCCTTCCGCCTGTTCCCGCCACCTGGTGCTGTTGCCATCCTGTGATCTTCAGCAGACGAAGCTAGTTGTTATTTGCTATGAGGTGCACACTTGGCATTTCTTTCTTTGCCATGGAGAAGAACGTGGACCATTTTGCCCATTTCAGCTGTAACAGGAGCAGCTTTTCCCGCAGCCTTTTCACATTTATAGACACGCTGGTAAGCCCTGAATCAAAGTGAAAATGTCCCAATCCAGGAATGTCTGTCCATGCACTCTGTGTTCTTAGATGATCAAAGGAAAGTGTCTTGCTCTTCGCGGGACCAGCATCTGTTGCCATTTGGTCATAGTGCACCCAGCCTGCTGACTCGGAATCTTAGGAACAAACACAAAAGTCCGTGGAGTGGGAAGAAAGACTGACGTGCTATGGGACTTTGGAATACTGTGTTTCTCCTGATTTTTTGGCAAATACACAACCAAGATGTTTGGGGGATTTTTGTTGTTGTTTTATTTTGTTTTGGGTGCTGGGTTTTGAACCCACAGCCTTGACCGCCTTGCATTGACTCCCACCCTGGCCCTATTTAGGATGTTTTAACCGTGAACTATCCTCTGCCGTCTTTTTCTGAAACCCCTTGGAGGCCTAACCCACATGAAAATTGCTTGTTTCTCTTGTAATATAATGGGTCATGATTAGACAGAGAATCCTTATTGGTGTGACCTTACTTGAAGTCACTGAGGAAACTGGTGTTTCCCGATGCAGTCGTGAGGCGTGGGTGTTACTCAGTGCAGAGGAGCCAGGTGCAGAAGTACAGCAGTGTGACCCGAGTTCTCTCTCTCCACCCCAGGGCTATTGAACATCTCTCTACAAACAGCCTGTTTTTTCAAATTGAAGTCTCAGTCATATTCCTTGGAAAGCTTGTCGTGAACATTTCTCCCCCTTCACCCCTAGCGAATTAATGTATAGTTAAGGAATTTCTCATACAGGGATGGAGTAAAGCTTATGTTCATTGTAAATCCCTGGGTGGTTTCCCTTTACCCAAAACTCTAGGATATTCATACATTTTGTTGTTGTTTTGGAAACTTGTAGTAATCACTTATATAGCAAAAGGGTCCCAGCAGAGCTTCTATGCAGAACAGAGGCTTTTCTCGTGGAATATTTTGCTACTTGTCTGTTTCTTGTTTTTTTTTTTGTCTTTTTGAGACAGGATCTCACTATGTAGTTCAGGCTGGCCTTGAGCTCACTTTGTAGCCCAGGCTGGGCTCGAACTTGCAACGATCCGCCTGCCTCAGCCTCCAGAGTGCTGGGATTACAGGCGTGCGCCGCCACCCCCAGCCTTGCTACTTATCTGTCTGTCTGTCTGTGTATCTGTCTATTTATGCAGTACTGGAGTTGAACCCAGGGCCTTCACCAGGAGCTACATCACATCCCTAGATCTTTTAAAATTTTAAGACAAAGTCTCACTAAGTCTCTTGCTTAGGCAGGGCTCAAACCTGTGATCCTCCTGCCTCAACCTTCGAGAATCTGAGATTGTG
The DNA here is from genome assembly GCF_000276665.1 of Chinchilla lanigera. Classification (NCBI taxonomy): domain Eukaryota; kingdom Metazoa; phylum Chordata; class Mammalia; order Rodentia; family Chinchillidae; genus Chinchilla; species Chinchilla lanigera. Next base: position 6,836,338 of record NW_004955463.1, read on the forward strand.
GGATTGGGCCGCCACACCCAGTTTATTGTTGTGCATTTTAAGGCCTGGTATATACTTTCTGCTAGTGATTTACCCATGTTTTGTTTTGTTTTGTTTTGTTTGTCTTTTTGAGACAAGGCCTCACTATGCAGTTGAGGCTGGCCTTGAGCGCACTTTGTAGCCCAGGCTGGCCTCAAACTCACAACGATCCTCCTGCCTCAGCCTCCAGAGTGCTGGGATTACAGGTATGCACCACCACCCCGCCCTCCTCCCCTAACATTTCTTAGAGGAAAAATAGCAATATGTTGCTTCTGGAGATTAAAAGAACAATGAAAGCCACTGGATTTTTAATTCATTTGATATATTCAGGATCAAAAAATACCAAAATTTATGCCACACTGTGTTCAAGCTGGTTTTCACTACACTATTTTGGTTTTCAGACTGAAATCTTTTTTTCTTATTCGTAAATTTACCTTATCGTAAATTTACCTTGTCGTAAATTCGTAAATTTACATTATCCCCTGTGGCCCTCACAGGTCTCAGAGCAAAGAGAAAATTGTAGCCTCTTTTCTCTTCAACCAGTGTTGGCGTCTCAGCTCTTTTTCATAGCTTTTTGTCTGTGTGTGTGCACACACACACCTCTTTTAACATCTTCCTCTTTTAACATCTTGTTTTAAAAAGTAAGTTTCAGATTTGATACTCTCTTTGCTCAACATTGTTATCTTGTAGATAAATTTCTGCAGTCACATTTCTAATTCCTCATACTGTGTCATAGTATGAATGTAGCTTAATATATTTCACCCATTCCTTGTAGGGTGTGGAGCTTCTCTCCAGTTTTGTGATATAAACAGTGCTGTACATCCTCCTAGCTCAATCTGTGTACACCCTTAGCGATTTCCTTAGCTTAAAGTCTTGGAAGTGGAATTTATGGGTCAAAGGGCATACATTCTTTTAAAAGACATTTGATGTTCATTGCCAAGTCTTTTCTAGAAACGCTGTAGTAGCTCACACTCCCACCACGAAGCTCATCATCAGGCCAGTTTCCTGCATCCTCTGCCCCTGTAGTTTTAAAATATTTCAAGGTTGCTTCTTCACTGTGGGGTTTTTCACGTTTGTGTTTTGTCTGGATTCATAAATGATATTCCATTGTGATCTGTACAACAAACACCCGGATGTCAAATAAATTTTTAGCCCTACTTCAAGACAGCATCTGATTATTTCTTATACTTTGATAGACACTACAGTGTTTGGCAGATAATTGCTGGGGACCATAATGAAAAGTGTTGATTTTTTTTTTTTTTGTGGTCCTGTGTATTAGGTGCTTGATAGATTTTGCTGACTGCTGACAGTGTCTGGTGATGCAGGCAGTACTTCAGGTGTTCTGTGTGCACATGAGCTGCAACAGTTACCCGGTGAGCTAATCACACTGCTAGTTAAACTATATTGTAAGAAGCATCCTCCTTGTGTAGATCTTAAAGCATGGGAATATGTATTTCAACATGGGTGACAATGTCTTCCATCTTTACTTTCTTTGTCACAGATTGGTTTGCCCTTCACCTGAAGGCAAAGATGATCTTAGACACTTTGGTCAGTTTGACATAAATGCTGGTGGACAGCTAGCTAGTTCCATACTTAGAAGGAACTTTATAGTTACCATTAAATCAACAATGCCTTTTATTGGGTGAAGATCATGATCTGCATCTTGTGAAAGTGTTCCCTTTCTTCCCCTCTCATTTGAAGAGGAAGGCTTTGAGCCCTGGTAGAAAAGCTGCCACAAGTATTCCTCAACCTTTCAGAGCATTCTCATCTTCCCCAGGGGCTGTTTTCACTTTGGATGCCCACGGCATACCAAGAGCCAGACACAGCCCAAGGAGTGCAGCTCGGGTCTCCCCGTGTGGGCAGGGCAATCACCATTAACCTCAGCCCGCGGGCCTCCTTAATGGTTCCCAGAACATTCTGTGGCGCTCACGCCCTCCCCAAAGCCTGCACACATGTTGTTCGAGTGTGACTCTAGGAAATGAACAGATGTAATGGAAACCCAGGTCTTGACTCATCCTGTTTGTTATATATGAGTGGAATTTGCATCTCTTTTGGCATTTACTCTAATGTATTTCAGAATAAATTCTGATTGAGCTCATGAAATACTGAATTCTTATGCATTCTAGCAGCTTTCTCAAAGGAACTGGAAGCTTTTTTTTGTATATGACAGGGTTTTGCTATGTTCAGGCTGACCCTGAGTTCACTACATCGTCCAGGCTGGCCTAGAATTTGCAGCAGTACTCCTGCCTCAGTTTCCCAAGTGCTGGGACTACAGGTATGCACCACCATCCCTCGCTCAGAAACTGCAAGCTTTTTGGCAAATAAATGCATGTTTTCTTTTCCTAGAGTCCTTGATTCAGGTTGACAGCTGGCAAAGAGAACATTGATTAGACGGGAGGAGTCTGGCTCTCCTGGGGCACGGTCCTGGGGACTTGTGAAGACAGTCCAGAGCCCAGGGTGTTCTCAGCCCTTCTGTGAGATACAGAAGTGGCTACTGAGATGCAGTTTTCCTGACTACTTGGAAAGACCTGGAAAACACTGGAAACAGTGAGAGAAGAACCTGAGATCCTTATAAACAGACAACATTGTGAAATATAGATGGAGGGGGCTTCGAAACTCAGAAGGAAAGCAAAGCCAGGCTCTGTGGAAGAGGCTGATCCTGGAGGAACTGGTGAGATGTAGAGAGACAGGCACAGGCCCTGGAGTAGGAGAGTTCTGCGGCCATAAAAGGATGGAAGTAGGAATGAATATCTGACAGTGAGACCTCACGTAACAAGGCAGGGAAGTGCCGCGGAGGAAAGGAGAGGTCGAGGCGAGAACGGTAGTTGTTGGGTGGTGACCAGGAGACCTTTCTTTTTCCCAGGGCCGATTCATCTTGCGGAGTTAATTCATTTAATCCACACTGTGCTAGGAGGTAGCTCCGAACACTGATCCCTAATTTGTAAGTGAGGATCCCAGGCTCAGTGAGTTGAGTGCATTTGCTCTAAGTCAAATAAACTGCAGCCTGGGTTTGACCCTAGGAAGTTAGATCAGACCAGGCTGTCTTGTGACGCTACACTCGCTGCAGTTTGGAGTACTCTTTCTTAGAGAAGTTTATTTCGTGGACTCTCGAGGCCTCTTAAGCCAAAACCTCTCAGGCTCCTGCCTTCACAGAGAGGAATTTGAGACATGGGACTTGCCTAAGCCCTCAGCGATAAGTCATGTGGCGACTTCTTGTCAGGAGGTGGGAAACCTAATTATACAGCATCACTGGCATCAAAATCTGGGAGGCCATGATTTCCCCTCGTCACGGTCTGATTTTTCCCCATTTTCCCTCCCTCTCATGTGGACTGTGAGACCTCTAGACCCTCAGCTGACTGTCCTACCTGCCACTTAGCACTAAGGGTGGGCCCAGCTAGCAGGTGCTTCCTCCATTAGTCAGGAAGCCCCTGAAAACACCTGGAAGCTCTTTTATCGTTAAAGGCTTTGTGTCCGTGAAAGTATATTGATAAGACTGAATCTCTGTATGAATGTACACCCCCATTTTTATTCTTTTTCTTTCTTTCTTTTTTTTTTTTTTTTGGTAGGGGAATCGAACTCATGACCTCAGGCTTGCCAGGCAAGCGCTTAGGCCACTGAGCTACACCCCTAGCCCTCCCATTTTTATTCTTATTGTTAGGAAGGTCCATTTTTTTTTTTTTTTTTTGGCACTAGGGATTAAATCCAGGGCTTTCACACTGAGCTACATCTAAGGCCCTTTACTTTTTTTTTTTTTTTTTGCAGCAAGGTCTCTAGTTCCCCTGTTGGGTTCAGACTTGTAATCTTCCTACCTCCACAGTGCTGGGCTTATAGGCATGCACCGCCAAGCTAAGATCCAACTTTATTGAGACGTATTTCACATACCTTAAAGTTCACCTTTTAACTAACTGGTTTATTATTTTTTGTAGTACTGGGAATTGAACCTAGCACCTTGTACATGCTAGGCAAACACTCTACTACTGAGCCTATCCCCAGCCTTGTATTATTGCCTTTTTAAAATGTGAGATAAAGTTTTTCGCATGAGTTGCCCAGATTGGTCTCAAACTAGATATCCTTCTGAATCTGTCATCTGAGTAGCTAGGATTACAGATGGGTATCACCACACCTGGTCAAAATCCTCTTTTATTTTCCAGTACTGGGGATTAAACCCAGGGTCTTGCTCATACTAGGCAAACACTCTATCACTAATGTGCATTTTCCACATGCACCCTTTCAAAGTGTGTCATTGAATGGTTTTTAGTGTAGTCACAGAGATGTGTAAGGAACTGTTGTCCCTATCTGATTTTCCAACATTTTGTCTTCTCCCCTTGGAAAAAAAATAACCCAATCCCTTTAACCTAACATTCACCATTTCTTCCCTGAGGCCATGGCAACAGCTAAGTCTTTTTGTCTTTACAGATTTTCCTATTTTGGACCTTTCTACAAATGAAACAGTACAATATTGACCTTTTGCACCCTGGTATTTAGTACAATATTTTCAGTGGTCATGGAGAATGGAGTTCGTATTTGCTTTTTTATGGCTAATTCATGTTCCCGTTGTATGGGGGTACCAACCACATTTTGTTTATCCAGTATCTATGGATTGTTGCCACTGTTGGTTGCCCAGTCCTGACAAAGCCATTGTGCCTCCAACTTCCTGACTTACTAGTGCATACCCCAGGGTGTTTTTTGGTCTTTTTGAGACAGATTTTCGATGTGCAGTTCAGATTGGCTTGAACTCACTTTGTAGCCCAGGCTGGTCTTGAACTCATAGCACTGCCTCAGCCTCCCGAGTGCTGGGGATTATAGGTGTGCACCACCATGCCCGGCTTCTACCGGGATTTCTTTTTTTTTTTTTTTTTTTGGTTTTTTTCTCCGGTACCGGGAACCGAACTCACGACCTTGCGCTTGCCAGGCAGGCGCTTTGCCGCTGAGCTAAATCCCCAGCCCCACTACCGGGATTTCTTAATCAATTCCATGTATTTATTTATACTTCTCCCTTCCAGATTTATGCTGTCTGACTAATTTATTAGCTATGGGGCTTTTTCTTGTTGTAGCATCTTGAAATTGCTGGGTAGTGTTTTCCACGGGTCCTTTTATGTGTCCATGGTATGGTTTGAATGTGGCCTCCAAAGCTTCACGTGCTGGAGTCCTGGTCTGCAGTGAAGAGTACTGAGAGATCTGGCCACCAGCGGTGTGAGCCAAATCTCTACTTTCTTTATAGGCTACCCAACCTCTCAAGACAGTTTTTGTACGTTTGTTTGGACCTTGAGGTTTTTTTGTCCACAAAAAATTAAGTCAGCTTTATATTTTTTTGGTACCAGGAATTGAACTCAGGACCTTGTGCTTGGCAGGCAGGCACTTGTGCTGCTGAGCTATATCCCTGGCCCTAAATCAGCTTATTTAAAAGAATTAAGATGTGTTATCCCAGGACTCTAGGAGGATTGCCGCAAGTTTGAAACCCACAGGGTTACATAGTGAGTTCAAGGCCAGCCAGGACTACGTAGTGAGATCCCATCTCAAAAAAAAAAAAAAAAAAAAACATCATTATGTGCTATAAACATATATTTAAGAAAATCATTATGTACTACAAAAAATCATTATGTATTAGAAACGTGTATTAAAAGAGATAGCTTACAAGAAATGTACATTAAAAGACTTCTGTGCCAAACATATCATTGGCTGTTAGAATTAAGGAACAGAGAGCCCTGCCTTATGTGGGAACTTAACATTCTAGGTAAGCTAACACTCTGGGTGACTTTATTTTTTTAAATATATAGTTAGACGCTACTGTTTTCCATTTCTAGCACCTGGCCACAAGATGGCTTAAAGTGTAGATTCGCAAACATTGATGCCTTGCATTGGAATTTTCCAAATTAGAAAAATGTAATGAAGCCATTTATTTCTCTCCTAACTGCATGGGTTGCTGCCTTACTTCTTATTGGCACAATAATCACAGATGCTGAGTTTTAGGAAGGCAGAAGCATCTCCTTGGAATGGAAATAATCTTGGGGCGACCCCTTGTATGTGTGTTTAACTCCAGATGCTGGCCTGTACTTCGGTGGTTTTTCTAGCAGTTCAAGTGGGAGTCTCAGCCCTGCTCAGGGTTGGAATCCGGGTGGGGGTGGGGCTGCTGCAGATAGGGAGAGAGTGGGGAGTCCGTTACTGTCAAAGCTGAGAATTTTTCCTCCTCCCACTTGTTCATTAGTTCATTAGGCTTGCCTGGCCCTGAGCCAGGGGGCTTAAGGAAGGCGGCCAGCTCCTCACTGCCTGCTATAATTAATTGTAATTAGTCAGGCATATTTCCTCCACCTTCTCTTTTGGAAACAGCAGTAGTGTGGTGCTCTCAGAAACCATGAGAATTAATGAGTTAATATTTGTAGAGGACTCTGGAAATGTTAAGTGCTCGGTGGTGTTCTTATCTGCTCTCTGAGCGCAGTTACCTTATAAGGCTGTCCGCCGGGCCCAGGGACCTCTGCAGGGAACGAGCCCAGATGACTGTGGCCATTTGTGACAGTGTTCCCGGAATGGGCTCAGATTTCCTATTTTAATACTAGTGATACCGCATTTTTGCTAATTGTTAGTGTTGGTCTCTTAAGTATGTTCCCCTGAGTTTTACAGCATCTATTTTTAGCACCCCATCTCTCTGATTCTTGCCTTCTCAAAACCAATTATAGTAAAATCCATTTGAACAGAAATACTCCAGTCAACGTTAGGTTCTTAAATTTTCTTTTCCTGGAAAGATAGGCTACTCATCCCAAGAATTATTTAAAGTAAATTCATTTGTTAGAAAAAAATTGTACTGGGGAAAAAGCAGATTAAAACATTTTGGGTATGCTCCATCTTTTTTTTTAACCTACTGAACTAAAATGTTCACATTCAGTGTGGCTTTCTACAAAAGTTTGTTCACTCTTCATGGAATAGATATGTCATGTACACATGGGAATTGACATATTCAGAAGCAAATTTTAGTTAGGTATGGAGGCACACCTGTAATCCTGGCACTCAGGAGGATGAGATAGGAGGACTGCCTCAAGTTTTTGAGGTCAGCCTGGGTTCCATAGTGAGTTTAAGGCCAGCCTGAACCACACAGCAAGACCCTGTCTCAAAACATCAAAAAAATTGTTTTCACAGATTTTTCTCTTCCCCTGTATAGTATCAGTGTGTGACACTGTAGACTGCCGGTATAAAGCCACAGATTTGTATTATCGTAGGTTTTTGAGTTGGAAGGGACCAATGGAGTGCCTTAGTCCATGCTTTTAAGCAGTGAAGAAGCTGAAGCCTAAAGCTGGATCTGGAACACATTTCTTTTAAAAGTAGGCTGCAGTGTTTTAACTGTCATTGTTTTCTTAGATTCCTCCTCTGTAAAGACAGCAGTCATCTTTTTCTGGATTCCTTGAGGTCAAGCAGGGTAACCCCTGTGTTTTGAGTATTTTAATTTATAAAGTGGAGAGGGTGATAAAGAAGGGTGCTACTACTGGTGATTGCTGTCTGATAAATACCAAAAACTTTGGGGTGAGCCTAGAGAATGATAGAATGTTAGACTATGATTTCTTATATCCTTGTTGACTTTAGAAGTATTTTGGTCATATCCTGTGTGTGTGTGTGTGTGTGTGTGTGTGTGTGTGTGTGTGTGTCTAGTACAAGAGGCATTGGGTCATTGGGTACTGTGTAGCCCAAGGCTGCCGTCATTTTCATCAAGGGTACATTTCTTTTTGCCAGGGAAGTAGCTGGTAAGTAAACATAAACCCTATTTAGAGGCATTAAACAAATATTTTTGGTGAGCCTTTGGCCCTCCTGTGTCTGTGTGAATATCTGTAGGCAATATCTTGTTTATAGGAAACGGTGCAGAGTTGAGGAACTTTGGCCTTAGTAGTGGTGGGCAATGAGACAAAGTAGGCAGGGTCTGTTGCTGGTTAGCTCATTTGATTAGAACGGTATGCTAATGAACTCAAGGTCACTGGGCCATCTGTGCATGGGTCAGCCAACTCCGCTCTGCTGGGATTCTAGACCTTGGCCCAGAAGCTGGGCAGTGTGTGTCATTGGTCGTGACGCTGGAGCAGCAGACAGTCAGTGTTACATCCATTGCCGAACCCAGAAGGAGAACCCAAAACACAGGCCCTGTGGCTGGAAGACAGTCTGTGGCTCATCAGTTGTCATAACAGATTTTAGCACCATTTTCTTAAGGTTTTTTTTTTTTCTGATTGATAACAAAATCCAGTGCCAGGGCCAGGGGTACCTCCCGTAATCCCAGCCGTTGGGGACCCTGAGGCAAGAGGATTGTGAGTTCAAGGCCAGCCTGCAGCAGCATAGTGAGATCCTGTCTCCAAAAAACAAAACAAAACGTTTTTGAGGATCCTGTGAAGATAGAGAAAAGTAGAAAGAAGGAAACCCAAATAAGTTTTTATCCTACTGCTGACAGATGACTCTTGGATTTTTCCAGTCTTGACATTTCTCTTCCCGGGGCTTCCAGCATGCTGCGTGCGGGAGACCCCTCCTCTGCCTTGACTACCCTCTACATACGTTGTCCTTTCCGCCTTTTTTCTCAGTTTGATCTCAGCGCATCAGACTTGCATCTTCATTTCTCATTATTCTGTCCTCCACGGGTGGTATCCCTTGCCCCAGGTCTGTCTCCTGAACTCCAGATTCAGATATTCCGTATGCACACCGCCGCTCCTTGGTTGTCTCCCCCACAATGCAAGCTTCACATGTCCCACAGGTGATTCCCTGCGTCCTCACTCCCAACCCTGCTCCTTTGTGCTCCGCCTCTGCAGGAGTCGCCTCTCATGCAGGTGTCCATCACACCTCTCCCTCCCCTTACCTGCTCATCACTGGGCTCAACAACTCCAGCTGCCCGGTATATTTCAAGGCTGTAGGTTTATCTCCATCTTCCTTATCCTAGTTAGGTCACCCGGTCAGCTTCTGCATGGCTGGTCAGCTCTATGCCACTTTCCTGTCCCCAGTCTTGCTGGTCTGGAGTTCCTGCTTCTCAGGAGGGACAGGGGTAACCTTTCAACAACTGCAGAAACGCTCCGTCATTCTCCTGCTGCAAACGTGCATCCTGTGCCAGGCAGCCTCGTCCGTGACGCTGACCCATGAGTCTGTGCTCTAGTCATACTGAGTTTCCTTTATTGCTCTAGTGATGGGTGGTCTTTCCAGATTTTGGGAACATGCTGCAAGGAACTCTGTGTCTTAGATAACGGAAGACTACCACAGACATGGGAATGAGCTTGGCTAGCAGGTGGTACAGACTTTGGGGGCAAATCGGGGGTCGTGTTGTGCATAAGCAGTTAACTGCTTCGTGTGTTACAAGGTGACGTGTGTCCGTGCTCTGCGAGTGCTCAGTAGCTGTCTGAGTCCCTGTCATGCGTCTCCTGTCACAGGGACAAAATATCCGACGCCTGCAATTTAAGAAGAGGTTTATTTTGGCTCGGAGTTTGAGTGGAATCAGTCCACAGTCCGCTGATTTGAAGACAGAAACAGTATGGCGGAAGAAAGCTGTAAACCATGGCATCCGGGAAGTAGAGAGAGGGGGAGCTGAGGATCTGGACACTCTTCTAGGTCACGCCCCCAGTGACCCACATCCAACTGGTCCCACCGCCCGACAGCACCTTGAGCTGCTGGGCTCCGCCATGGATGAATCCACTGATGAGCAGAGTGCACCACGCCTCAGTGACCTTCTGAATGCTTGAGACTTTTGGGTGACTTTTAAATCCAAACCATAACGGTTCACTGGCTTTTCTGCTGGATCTTAAACGTTGATTCCTTAGGGAAATTAATGTGCAAAGCACATCTCACAGAAGGGAGGGCATGCTAGTTATTTTTAGGGGGTATTACTAGGTGGGTAGTGGTGCTAGGCATGCCCAGGGCTTCACACATGCCTGTCAAGTGCTCTGCCATTCAGCTGCCCACCTCCAGCCCCTGGTTAGTCTGATTTGTTCATCCAAAATAAGTGTTTCAGAGCCGGGTGTGGTGATGCACACCTGTAATCCCAATACTCAAGAGACTGAGGCAGGAGGATTGTGCAAGTTTAAAGCCAGTCTGGGCTACATAGTGAGTTCAAGGCCAGCCTGGATACACAGGAAGACTCTGTCTCTAAAAAAAAAAGAAAAAGAAAAAGAAAATGCGTCTGAAGTTTGTGAGTTTTGTTTTATGTTGCATTATACTTAAAATAACTGTGTGAGGGGCTAAATTTGAGTGGAATAAAATGAGTCCCTTTTGTAACATTCCAAGGGATGTTACAAAATGTGGGATTTTCAGAATTGGGAAATCCCTGTGAGCCAGGATGTAATATTTTTTTTCCAGACATGCTGATGACTTACGAGTTGGGAGAGTAGGGTATGTACTAGCCATATCCCCTCCTCCTCCTTGGGTTCATTTCGCATCCGCCACACCAGATAAAGTAAACAAAGTGATAAAGAGTAAAAAATGCCTTCCATTAGTGGAGTTAATGTTTGTGTAACCTTAATCCATAGGAAATAGAATATTCCTTGCAATCTTGCAGATACACTCTTCTGCCCTTACTTTTCCCTCCTGGTGTTTTTCTTTCAGTGGGGAAAGCTTGGTCCTCAAAGGACAGGTAAATCCTTTTATCTAATTAAGAAATATAGTGAAAACCTTTCTGATGGTGTTTGTATCCTTTAAAAGTTTGTTAAAATGTTTAGATATCTTACTCTTACTTAAAAACAAAACAAAATATATTACAATGGCTGGATATTTAAGTTTCTACCAAAATGTTTAGAATTGTTAGATCTAATCTATATTTCTTACTGTTTCACAATACTGATTTGCAGTGACTCTTCACTACTTACTATTGGGTAGCTGGTGATATCAGTGGCTGAAATAAAAATGGAGCTTCTCAGGAAACTTCTTTGTAAATGTTTAAAAGTTGCAAAAAAAAAAAAAAGACCCTTATTTTCCTCTTACTAAAAATTTTCCAAGTAACAAGTACATGTGGTTTTTCGAAATGTAATACCCTAAAAATACATACAGCAAATAATGTACATTCTCCCTCAGTCTCCTCCCCCCCTGCTAATCCCTGTCCTAGAAGTGTCGGCACAGTTAATAGTTTAATTGGTATCTTTCATGCTCTGTGTTTGTTTGTTTTTTGGTACTGGGAATCGAACTCAGGACCTTGCGCTTGCCAGGCGGGCGCTATGCGGCTGAGCTATAGTCCCAGCCCTGCAGTGTTTGCTTTGTCATCTTTCTTGCTCCCTCTTTTTAATTTTAACTTGACTGTAAATCTTAGATAATCCGTGTCAGTTTGTAAGTTGTAGCTCATTCTTGTCAGGAGCCACATAGTACTTCATTCTGTGGATGTACCAAGATACAGTAACCATTTCCTGTTGACTAATGTTCGGATAATTTATAGCATTTTTGCTATTAGTATTTCAATTGCAGGAAGCAACTTTCCATATGTATTTTTGGATGCAGGTGTGCTGCTATTTCTAATAGTGTAGTGAAGTTACATTCTATGCACTTACTAGAAATCAGCTATGCAAGGGCTGGGGATATAGCTCAGTGGCACAGTGCCAGCCTAGCAAGGGGAAGGTACTGAGTTCAATTCCTGGCGCCCCTGCCCCCCAAAAAAGAATTCAGCCATGCAGAGTCTTGTAACTAGAAAAACTTACACATTTTTACTTTGCGTGTGTTCTTTGTGATATATGCAGTTGTTAAACATATTATCACGTACAATATTTGAATACATATACTTGAAATCATACATACTTGAGTGACTTAAGGGATATTTAAGTTTTTTTTTCTTTACTGTGTACCATTTTATAATTCACTCTTTAAGTCTTAAACTTGAGTCTCATGTAAATGTTCCCAGAAATGGAACTTCTGGACAAAAGACATATTTAACTTTTTAATAGGTAATGCTTGAATTGCTTGCTTAAAACAATTTATAGCCCCACCTATGGTGTCTATTGTTTCATACCCTTTCAAACATTACATATAATAATATCTGTCTTAGCTTGCAGTCATTGGCTGGAAGAAGGCATTTCATTGTTTAACAATTTGTGTTTTCATTGTTAATGAAATGTAACTTTTTTGTCTGTATTCACTGGCTATTTTTAATTTGTTTACCAGTTGGTTATTTCTGTTTTTTGTGTGTTCTGTTAGGTTGTCTTTTTATTGATTTCTGGGCTTTGTCTCTAGTATATTTTGAAACCGTTTACTCCAGTGTTTTGCTGGTCTTTAAAAAATGGCCTGATACTGTCATAATTAGTTGCCGGGGAAAACTACCTACAGTACCCAATAAACTTGAATAGCCAGATAAGATCAACATCATCATAGGTTTTTTGTTTTTATTTTTATTTTTGTTTTTAAAAATACACCAGCATATGGAAACAGCAGTAGAATACAGTGAAAAAGGCGTTATTTTTGGCAGCAGTTAAAAACTAAATTTTCAGAAGGGTGTGGTGTGCAGGCCTGCCATTGCAGCCCTCAGGGAGGCTGAGGCAGAAGGATCACAGGTTTAAGTCCTCCCGGACAACTTAGTGGAACCCTGTATGGAAATAAGAAATGAAAAAGAAAGAGCTGGGGATGTAGCTCAGTGGTAGACTGCCCTGAATTCTGTCTCTCAGTACTACTAAATAAACAGAAAGGGAAGTGTGGAAGGAGAAAAATCTTAAAAACTACTTGAAGAATGTTGTATTCTGGACATAAAAGACTTGAATACGTGTAGGTACATATAAACTATATTCTTAGAGATTATAAAGTTGTCAGTTTTCTCCAAATTAATTTACAAAATAAATTCAATTTTTATAAAAATTCAAAGTACTTTAAAAACTTGACATCTAAATCTATAAGTAAACTGGACTTTGAAATGCATGTAAAACTAAGAACAATTAAGAAAGAACTATGGAGGGACAACTTTGCTTACTGGATACCAAAGCTCAGTTCCAGTTTGTGTAGTTGAAAGGGTCAAGTCACCAGATGAAGAAACAAGCCTAAAAACAAGCCTAAAAAGGTGACAGTTTTAAGGTCATACTGCCAGGGACGTTTTTAAAACTTAGTTCTCTTTGGGTACCTGTCAGGGTCTGGGCTGATTACGTGTGGTTTTTAATTTTTAGCAAGTTCCCACCTGGGAACTGCTTGTTTTATTAGTTGAAGTAGAATCTCTTGGGGAAATTATGGAAGGAATGAACCCATTGGGCATTCACATAGCTTCAGCAGTAGCTAGAAAAGGAAAATGCCAGTGCCAGTCAGGCAGGTCTCTGCGTGAGGTACGGTCTGGTGTTTTTCCTATAAATACTTCCTCCAGTTTTGAAACAGAGTAGTTCAAAGGTGAAGAACAGGGCCGGAAGAGGTCCAGGGCATAGGTAGGAACAATAGTCAGAAAAGGTTTGGAAATTTGGAAATTAGTTGACAGGCTTATTAGTGTCTTAGTGACATTTTGAGTTAAAAGTTTGAACTATCTACTTGAAGTTGTGAAAATGGCCAGTTTTGATTTGTTCTCTTCCCATGCTTTTACGTTGGTTTGTACTGAATTGTGAAAATGATGAGTAACATGTTCAGGAGATGAAGATTAGGAGTCATGTATAATTTGTGTGAACATTTGACAGTTTATTTTGTTTGTGTGTGTGTGTGTGTGTGTGTGTGTGTGTGTGTGTGTGCACGTGCCCAGTGTGAGCTGGTCAGCTGCAGAACCTTCGTTTAGCAAACTTTGATAGCATCTGGGGTGGAGCGAAGGGGGGAAACATGTTTAATCACATACTCACCAGCTTCCTGGCACTAAGGAAATTATCAGTAGACAGAAGCAACCAGCCTGACTTAACTCATTCAGGACAGGCAAATCCACATCAATCTTTCTTCTTCTTCTTCTTCTTCTTTTTTTTTTTTTTTTTTGTACTGGGAATTTTTTCTCGGGGGAGGCGGGGGAGTTAGTAAACATCTCAAAAGAAAATGTAGGGATGATTTGACTTCCTCTTCCTGATGATATTTTCTTGAATCTTCGGCAGTGTTTTTGATGTATGTGCTTCTGCATCAAAATTTTTTCAAAGCACAAATTTCACACCTAAATTCTAGTTTTAAAAATTTTTAATTTTTATTAGTACATGTTTACAATACATAACAATTACATTCCTCGTGGGGAATTGGTACGTATATATAATGCATGTTGGTTCTTTTTCTATCTCCTTCCAAATTCTTTTCAGTTGTCTTAAATTTTGTAAGATCACATTTTCTAGGTACTTAACTATGTGACAAGGGCTGTAATGCCCTCACGCTTGCTGGGCTTGAGAAGTGAGACACATAAGACTAGACTAGGCCTCGTTGCCGAGGTAGAGAGAAGAATAAAGTAATTGTTGTGGGTAGGAGATTGAGGAAAGGTAGTATTTGGGCTGGGATGTGCAGGATCATCTGCTGTTGTTTTATACACAAACCTGGCTTTGTTTAGGTGTGAGAGTTGTTCCACACTATTTCCTTCAAATGAGCTAAACGGGTAAAGAGAACCCCAAATGTGTATTTCTGAACATGTTCTTAACAAATCTCTGATTATACAGTAGATTTTTAGAAAACTCTATTTAGTCACTGTCTTTGTTTTTTTCCTTAGGTAAACTTACACCAAAGTAGTTGTAGGAAAAATACATAATAAATGTACCTTTTAAAATTGGAGAACTGGGGTGTAGCTCAGTGGCAGAGTACTTGCTAGAATATTTAAGGCCCAGGGTTCCACCTATATAGCGCTAGGGGAGGGAGAATTAAAAAAAAAAAAAAAAAAAAAAAAGAAAAATGGAAATATCACAAGTTAACACTGAATAATACCGAGTGACTGTGTTTCACCTAGACAAAGTTGCATTTTTAATACATATTTGTTTATGTCTCTGTTTATGCTTGGGGAACTCAGTAAAGCCAGTATTATATTGGTGCAGTGAGACCCTTTCTATTTTATGTTCTTTTTGTAGAACTCATCTCTTAATTTCAGTCTTCCAAAGTGGAGTTGAGAACCGGGACCTGGCTGAAGGCCTCTGAGTAGCTGCAATACATGCTACAAAATCCATGCCTAGACCTCCCATGCTGTTTGAACAGGAGAGCTGTTCAGCTGTACTTCTTAGCTGCTTACTGTGGGTGCTGGATCATGGGCTTCATTGCCTGGTTTCCCAGCCCACTCTACTCGTCCTCTGTCTACCCCTGTCTTACCGGGACTTTCTTCTTATTCTGACTGGAGATCTAGCTTCTGAAGCATCTGTAGTATTTGTTCCTTATCTCTTTGTTCATGTGTTCCGTCACTTTGTGGGTATTTATAGGTTACCAGTTCTGCTTTTGTTTGAAGACCTGTCTGGCAGGGCTTGGCACCACTTTCCTCTTTGTGTATGCGGGGCTTGGTTGCCTAGCTACCATGCAGAGGACTAGTGAGGATTGGTCTGGAAAGGGGAAGCCAGGGAGAAGCTGGAGTCAGGCCTGTCCTTGTTCTCTGATGCAGGTGGGGCTCCAGGGCGCTTAGGGAAACATTATTGTGGTAGAAAGAGCCACTTCCTTTCCATTTCTGATCTCCTGTCTGTTATACTTTGCTTTCTTTCCCTCTCTCTTAGATTTTCATTTTTGCTTATTATATCTCAGGCCCACTGGTATCCAGGTCCAAAGAATTTACAGGGTAAATTGGTGGAGAAAGACTTCCTGGAAAGAGAAAATCTTGGTTTAGTTTTTCAGAGAGAGGTAGTCACATGAGTCAATTTAGGGAGAGAGTGTGATGGTGAAGAGTTTCAGGGGGTCTGCATTTGAAAAATTTGGATGGGCTTTTTAATGTACCCACAGCATATGAGCTTTGGAGTCAGCCAGTGTAATTTTGGCATCTTAGTTTCCTACCCTGGCCTTGTCACTTACGAGCTGTGGTGTCATGATCACGGGCCAGGTACAGAAGTGCTGCCTCCTATCTGCAAGGAGGTGCAACCTCAGGACCCCCAGTGGGTGCCTGAGACCACAGCTAGTGCCAAACTTTTTGTTGTTTTACTCAGTTTTTCACAGCTATAACAAAACAACTACAGCTGAGTAATATCAATAAGAGGTTTTTATTTAGCTTACAATTTTGAGAGGTTCAGGAGCATGGCACTGATACCTGTTTGATCCTGGAGAGGATCCCTTTGGCCGTGTCACATGGAAGGTGGCATCATGATAGAAGTGTGTGCAAAAGGAAAAGATCACATGGTAAGATTGGAAGCCAGAGACCAGGGAAGAGACAGCATGCTCTTTAGGACAAAGGTCCCTTGAGAACTAACCTGGGTCCCACAAACACTAGATCAATTCCTTCCGAGGCTACACTCCCAGTGACTGAGGACCTCCCGTTAGATTCCACCACTGCTCACCACTGACCATACTGAGGACCAGGCTCCCAACACATGAGCTCTTGGGGGACATACTCAAAGCATAGCATTTACATATACTATGTTTTTTTCCCCCATACTAGCGGTTCAATTTATACAAGGTATGACCAAAGAATATAGTTAATGTTTAAACTTTAAATTTATTGTAGCACAAGACACATTGCCATTAATACCCCCACAATACTGCCCCTCACTTTAAACACACTCATTCCATCATTCTTGGCACTTTCTGAAGCAGTTCTGGAAGTCCTTTCATGGCTTTACTGTTGTGGCTGCCTCAGTATTCTGAATCAATTCAAAATGTTTATCTTTCATGGTCATTTTGACTTTGAGGAAGAGCCAGAAGTCTCACAGTGCAAGATCTGGTGGATGAGGACACTGTAGAATTTTTACAAGCCTGCCTTTCCATTGGATAACACTTGCCAGCAGCATTCATTGTATTTTTGATCACACTTTGTAAAGACACTCACAAAAGAGGACTTCAGAGCTGCTTCAGAAAGTGCCAAGAATGATGGGACAAATGTGTTTGAAGCAAGCAGGTGTATTCTGAGTAAGGCTAATGCCAATGTCAATTACTGTGATAAATTTAAAAAATTTAAACATTCACCACATATTTTAATCATCCCTTGTATATTAAGCGTGGTAAGATGACTAATAATGGAAGTTATAACAGTATAATAAAAAGTGAAATACTTAAAACACTTTACAATTTTTTTTTTTTAAAGAGGCACTTTATGGCTTCTCTTTGGCATATCTGAATTGCCAGCATCAGTACTGTACTTTGGAGCCATTAAATAAAATAAGAGTTGCTTGAATACAAGTATTACAATGCCATGACTGTTCGTCTGATACTTGAGACATCAGATACTAAGTGATGAACAGATGAACAGTGTATATAGCAAGGATACCCTGGATGGATAAAGGGGTGGTTCATGTGTTGAGTGAGATTTTTATCAAGCTGCTTAGAATAGTATGCAGTTTAAAACTTGTAACTTGTTTATTTCTGGAATTTTCCATTTAATATTTTCAGACCACAGTTTACCACAGGTAACTGAAACAAACCGGGGAATGAAATCATGGATAAGGGGGTACTACTGTACTGAATTTCTCTGAGGCTAGTTCTTACGTAAATTTGTGGGAACAGTAAAGTCTAACATAGGGTTGAACATGGATTGTAGCAAGAGTAATAGGGCTTATGCAGTAAAAAGTGAATTATGTGTTGAACAGGTGAAAAGCTGCTATTACGTTATTTGGGAAAGAGTATCAAGATATGGAAATCAGGACAAGTTATGGGGAAATCGGTTATTATTAACTATAAATGAGTTACTTCAGATGCCTGATTATTTTGGATTCATAACTAGGTTGATAATCTGGTCTACTTGCTGGCTGAATGACCTTTAACCTCTCTAAACTTGAGTTTCTTCATTGGTAAGAAGAGAATGATGAGAATAATGCCTGCCTCATGGAGTGGTGGTGATTAAAGGAGATCCTGGTATGAAATCCATTGATCAGTATCTGCCTCAGAATTTGAGCTAGAAAGAAAACTATTTTTATTTCATAGTAACTTTTTTTTGTTTTGCTTTTGGAGATGCTGGCAATCAAACCCGTGGTCTTGAGCATGGCGGGCAAGATACCCTCCCACTGAGCTACATTCTCAGACCCTGCAGTGGCTTTTAAGGAAAAGCAAATTCTTACAATTTGGCATGTGAGGCATTTTGATGGGAAAATTTTAACCTGATAACTTGTCAATTGTTTGGTACTTGATGCTTAAGCTAGAACTTGTCCTTGTCAGATCCATCACAACTGCCCACTCTTCTCAGCCAAACAGTTTGTATGGTTCTCATCCTGTCTCCTAGATTCAAGTAATAACGAGTAGTACTAAGGGACCTCTGTAATAATATTGAATAGCAATTGTGTATGTAATTTCTTGTTCTGTGTCCCTTGAAGCATTGATATTCTATTTTGAACTTTTTTCACGCTTAGATTTTATTTTTCTCGTGAAAACACATTAGCCCACTATTGAATATTAGCTCTTTTCTCTATTATGACTTTTGTAGACATGCCTGTCTTTCAAAAGCTAAGCCTGTCTTCCTCTATATAGCATGAGTCTGTTCATGTAAATATAAAGTACATTTAAATAGTAAATGCCTCCTGAATTTGATTTTAGATTTTAAAAATATTTTTCCTTCCATTGACAGTTGAATTGTTTGCCCTGTAGTGATTATTTTTGAGTTTTTATTTCACAATTGAACATTAGACAGATAGAACCTATTCCCAGTCATGCTTATCTTCCTTTGTCAGGGTTTTTTGTTTGTTTGTTTGTTTGTTTGTTTGTTTTTTGTCTTTTTGAGGCAGGGTCTCGCTCTGCAGTTCTGGCTGTCCTTGAGCTCACTCTGTAGCCCATGCTGGTCTCGAACTCTCAACGATCCTCCTGCCTCAGCCTCCCAAGTGCTGGGATTACAGGCGTGCGCTACCACACCCAGCTCTTTGTCAGTTTTGTTACTAGCTACTGGGTGAATTTTGGTAGGAATCTGTGTATTTGTCAAATACTGTGTCAGAGAGTGTTCTAAACATTAACTATAACTGAGTACTCACAGAAATCCTATGAGAAGATAATAACTGTTACCCCCATTTTACGGGTGAAGAAACACCAGGGAGTGAAAGTGATTGGGCCAGGCTCATGTCTCCAACATGATCAAGGATGGCATTTGAAGTTCAGCATCCACTGACTGCTGGTGTGTGTGTGTGTGTGTGTGTGTGGGATTGAACCCAGCCCTTCACTCGTGCAAAGCCCGTGTTCTACCACTGAGCTGTGCACACAACCTGTAATAGTGTTCTTAACCACATTCTGCTCCTTGCTGTCTTGTGGGCCACATGTTTCTGAGGCTACCCACACTCACCCTCCCCCACACATCCACCACTTGCACATGGCTCTCAAGATGGTAGTGTGAAGTTAGGCAGAGGTGAGTGAAATCTGGGGAAAGAAGAATTCAGATGTGTTGCAGTGCTGGTGATGTAAGATGTGAGGGCGTTGACAGGAAGGTTGATGTTCATGGTCCACCAAAATTGGCCAAATGCCAAGTTGGCCAAAATGCCATCCTGTAAATAAGGTTTCTTGTGTTCAGACTCTTTGGTGATTATTTTTCCTTGGGGAGCAGTCATCCTTTTAATCTTGTGGTAGAAAATTAAAGGGAATTTCACTGAAGTGTGGTTTATTTTTAAGTATTCTTTTAAATATTAGTTTAGAGAGGTTAAGTACCTGCTCTGTAGATCCAGCTGCTTGCATTTCCCTGCTGTTTTCAAACCTTAGAAGGAAGGATTCTTTAGGAGAATTTTATAGGTGGGCGGGTTGGACACCTTATCAGTAAAGGAGCATTTGGGGTCCTAAATAGGTGGCAGGCTTGCATAATAGGACCTGAATAAAGTTAGGCAAACATGACTATCTAGGATCTTAAAGGCCTTTTGAGTGGAGTCTGAAGCTAAAGTGTTTGTCATCTTTTGGAGTAAGACCCAAGAGCAAGGAGGGGAGGACTTGGCTCATTTTGCTTGTAGTAATTTTTTTCTCTTGCCTGCTGTGTTAGGACTTCTCTGGTGTTACAAGTTGTGTGGAGGTCTGGTTCCCAGCCTGGTTAAAAGCGGCGATTGTTAATAATGCTCCGAAGGCCATTGATCCCTTTGAGTCTGGTGAAACCTCTGCGCATCACCGCCAGAAAACACATTTTGTTTGTAAGCCCCTATGGGCTGCAAAGCTAGGCTTTAAGTATATGGCAGTTTGTCATAGGCACCTATTTACTACTCTTCCCCTTCTGTATGCAATCTTCACCTGGATTGCTTGGCTTTAAAATTCAGTAGATTGTTTTGTTTGTTATACAGATGTTCCTTGGTTTATGATAGGCCTATGTCTTGATAAACCCACTGTGAGTTGAAAATAAATTGAAGACACCTAGCTGACCATCCTAAGTTAGCAGCACAGCACACTAAGGGTCTTGGTCAGTTCCCCGGTGATCCTGTGCCTGAGAGCGAGATGTGACTGCTGTTGCTGCCAAGCATCTTGGGAGAAGTCTGTGCCTGGGAAAAGACCAAAATTTAAAAATTACAGTTTCTACTCAACATGAAATGCGTCACATACATGTAAATGTGTTGCTATCACACTGCCTATAAAATTGACAAAAATTGTAAGTCGAATCATCCTAAATTAGGAACGATCTGTGCTTAGATTGTACCCTAAGATTGTTTGCCTTTTTTTTTTTTTTGTTTGGTGGTACTTTGGGCCTTGAACCCACGGCCTTCACACTGAGCGGCACTCTTCATTTAAAATTTTTTTCATATTGAGACAGGATGTCATTACTAAGTTGCTGAATTGCCTAGGCTGGGCTTGAACTTGTGATCTTCCTGCATCACCCTCCCAGAGTGCTGTAATGCCCCAGCACTACCAGAGTGCTAGGGTCACTGTGGCCTGACTGTTTGCATTTTAAAGTCTTACTGACTCAGGGAAAGTGAACTCTCAAAGCATGATGTAGATATTCTCTCAAACTCCATCAGATGGTATCACTTCAAGAGGTGGACACTGCTTTCCTGGGCACCATTAGCCAAGTGGGAGTTCATATTGAAGGGGTCCAGCTAGCCAGCCTGTAAAAATTCCCCAGTGCATTCCCACCTCCCGCCTCCAGAAGTCCATGAACTCACTCACCTTTATATACCTTGGCACGTCCTGTTCTCTACCTGGAATGCCCTTCTTTTCTTCACCCCAGAAATGCCTGCTCATCTTTCAGTACCCAGCTCAAGTTGGGGCCTTGTTGAACCCTGGCAACTACTTTCTGTTTCCATAGTAAGCTTTAAAGGCCTTTGTTACAGCCCACATATCATGTTGTAATTGTTCTTTATGTGTTTGGCAGACTCCACTGCCTGTTAAACCAAGCGCTTGTGTTTATCATCTTTCACCAGCCGGCAGCAAATCAGGTGTTAGGCAGGTTTGCCATCCAGAGTTTAAACAAGTGGGCTGGGGAGTTAGAATGTCAGCATTCATATTCTGGCTTTGTGACTTCGAGAAAACTAGTTTCTTCTTTTTGTGCTCCTGTTTCCCCATCTTGTAAGGACTTGGGGAATGAAGTCTTGGATGTAGAGCCCTTAAAATAGCGCCTGGCACATAATGAACTACCCATCCTGGTACAGAATCATGACACTCAACTGTAATGATGAATGAGGAACTTAAAAAAAAAGGGCCGGGTGTAATTGGAGAAAACATTTAGATGTATAGAAATTGAGTAGCATACATAAAGAAATGGATACTTAGCCAAGTGTGGATCCACACACCTGCCATCGTAGCAGTGAGGATCACACGTTCCAGCCAGCCTAGATAACTTAGTGACCCTGCCTTAAAATAATAAAAGAAAGCAAGAAAGCGTCAGGGGAGGGGGCTGTGGGTGTCACTCAGGATGAAGGTCCTGCCTTAAATCTCCAGTACTGCGAGGGAGGAGGTGGAGGAAGCAAGCAAGCAAGTGTACATTTATCTTTATAGGGCTCCCAGAGAGGTTTGGCAGTCTACTATCTATTTCTTTATGTTAAAGTTCACTGGCATCTATGTGCGGGTCTTAAGCCATTTAGAAGTAGGTACTGTAGGAATAAAAGACTTTTTTCAAAAATAGGAAATAACCTTGTACACTGTTTTGGTGTTAGGATTGAGTATGTCTTGCAAAGCACTTTCTGAGTTGCTCTAGCAAGCTTTGAGGAATATATATGGGGAGGTCACCACCATCCTGGACTTACTGGTAATACTCAGCCCTGTGGGAATCCATGAGAAACCATCACAAGAGCTTTTGCTTCAGCTTCTAAAACAAGTCAAAGGTGGTGAGAGAGAGAAAAGTGTTACCGTAGGAGCTCCTTCCTTAGTATTTTTTATTTGTAGGCAGGACAGAAATAACCTGTGAAAGTTATAAAGATAGTAGTAAGTTGTGTTTTAGAACTGGAAAATACTTCAGTAGTCCAGCCCCCTCTCACCTTGAGGGAAATTGAGGCCTCAGAAGATTGGGAATGCTGTAACACTGGCTCAGGAAGTAGAGAGGGGTCTGTGCCATCCATTGGTCTGTAGCTGCCAGGGTCCAGCACTCCCGGGCCTGCAGAGGGCTGTACATCCCCGCTCTGTGTAGGAGTCCCCATCTACCTTCAGGCACACAGCTTGCTTCTGGAAAGCTTTCTTGGACACCTCAGGCAATATCTCCTTTGTGCTCTCATAACGTTTGCCTACATTAAAAGTAGTGAAAGCTAGGCTTCCTGAAAGAGTAGTTTGCCCTTGTAAAAAACCAGAACAATTAAGATAATAACAGTGTTGGAAGTCTTATCCACCCCATACAATGACTAATATGCATGTCCCAAACTTTTTGTAGTGAAATAAAGACTGTCTATGATTTTTTTTTTTTTTTTTTTTTTTGTTTTTTTCTGGTCTTTTCTGAGACAGGGTCTCGCTCTGCAGTTCAGGCTGGACTTGAGCTCACTTTGTAGCCCAGGCTGGTCTCTAATTCGCAACAATCCTCCAGTGAGGCCTACTATAATTGGTTAAACTCTGACTACAAAATAAGATCATAGAGTCACCTCTGTTGCAGTCTTTTCCCTTCCTGTTTTGACTTCGTGGTGACAGCATACTTTTTAAGGTCAGCCCCTCAGCACATTGTAATATAATGTATGTATCCTTTATTTCCAGATTTTCATGTTTTAAAACAACTTGTTATCCTCTTTCTTTTTTAAAATGTAGGTCAATTTGTGATTTTGTTAAAAATTATGTTTAACACCAAAGAGGGAGAGTGCTTTAGAAGAAATTAAATAGTAATAATTTAAAAAATAAACTCTCAAGCCTAGTAACTTCTACATACAGAAAAATCTGGTAGCAGGGCACGCACACACACACTTGTAGAGTCCCTGCTACTTCGGAGGCTGAGGCATGAAGATAATATGAAATTTTGAGACCAGCCTAGAGCAGCATAGTGAGACCCTGCCTCAACAACAGAACAAAACAGAACAAACAAAAACAGGTACATCGTGGCTGATGTCTGTAACCCCAGCACTCTGGGAGGCTGAGGTATGACGATCACAAGGTCAAGCCCAGCCTGGGCAACTTAGCAACTTAACTAAACTCTTTTTCAAAATAAAAATACAAAAAGGGCTGGGAGCGTAGCCCAGCGCAAGGGCCTTGGGTTCAATCCTTAGTGCTGCCAAAACAGCAACAAAAAAGGCCCTTTTGGTGATAGCCACAG
Source organism: Chinchilla lanigera (assembly GCF_000276665.1). Lineage (NCBI taxonomy): Eukaryota > Metazoa > Chordata > Mammalia > Rodentia > Chinchillidae > Chinchilla > Chinchilla lanigera. Next base: position 6,859,925 of record NW_004955463.1, read on the forward strand.
TTACAGAATCTACACATTAAAAAACAATCTGAAATCACATAAGCTCCTTTGCTACTGTTGTCGTTACAGTATCAGAATCATACCACCTACCTGTACTGTCTAAGGAAATGAAGCAGTCGATGTCTTGATTCTATACCGTAGTGTGGAAAAAAATATTGTCAAGTTGAAAGCAAAGAGGCTTATTTTTACGTAATCAATCCTGACACATTTTTCAGATGTTATAAGGAAAATCAATCTTTTAGTGAGTTATTAAATAACTTTTGATCTTTTCCTTCGAAGTATTGTGCTAAGAATATCAAAGAACAAACTTGTAGTAATGAGAGCATGGTAAAAATCCATGACATTTGGGTTGAGGATGTAGTTCAGTGGTAGATTGTTTGCCTAGTATGTGGAAGGCCCTAAATTTAATCCCTGCCATGAAGGATGGAAAGAAGGAAGACAATTACTGCTATTTAAATGTTAATTAATTGAATACAATGGAGTAATCACGTAGTAATCTTTTTACACATACTTAATTATATGTAAGTTTAGAGGACATATACTCAAATTATATTTAATAGTTTCTCTTACAGGGCAAAATTCTAGCTTGTGCCTCATCTTCATTTACTTAGGATGAAAGTACTGTAAATTTAAAAAATAATCTATGTTACAGTTCATTTATTCCAAAAAGTTATATTAAATACCTACCATGTGTTAGGGCACTGTAGAAGCTGCTGGAATTTAAAATACACATACACGTGTAAAAAAAGCCTTTTTCTTATTTGCTGTGAGGGTAATAAAAAGTGAAGCAGATATTCCATTACAGGATAAGAAATCATTTGTGAGGGGCTGGGGACATAGCTCAGCGGCACAAACGCCTGCCTGAAAGCGCAAGGTCCTGAGTTCGATTCCTGGTACCAAAAAAAATCATTTGTGAGTATGATTTATTTTTAATTTGTAAATTGCAGTGGTTTAAAACACACTTAAATGGTCTCAGTGGCTGGTATTTCTTTGAGAAAGGTGTGGAGTTACATTGGGTTCACTGGGAATTGTGCACTATTCTATTTAGACCTCCACAGCACATGCATCGTGTATCCAGGTGGAGAAAAGACAGCGTGTTGGTCCTTAGTTTTATGGTTTGGCATAGGGCTGTCACCGGGCAAGGAGCAGCTCCAATTTCATAGGCAGGATTGCTTGACTTGGAGTCTAGAGCTAAGGCGTACTCCCACTCACTTTGATCTCTTCTTTCTTTTAATAATGGTACTTATCAGCATACCTATTACTGGTTATGCAATAAATTCTGCTGTGTCAAGAGTAAAATGTTTTTGTTTTACTTTAGCAAAACCATTTTTTCCCCAACTCATCTCCTGTTTGAAGTTTGAAGTAATCCTATGGCTTTTTAAAATAAACTGGCTCTGGTGCCAAAAAGGAACTGTTTTTCACCCCTTTGTGAGATACTCTGAGTACCTGGTTAGATGAAAAACCGCAGACAGTTAGCTCTACATCTCATTTGTATTAAACTTTTTTTTGGAGGGGGGGTTGTTACCAAGGGTTGAACCCATAGTATAGTCTTTGCACTGTTAGATCCCTGGCCCTTTTCCTTTTGAGAGGGTCTTGCCAGGTTTTCCATCCTAGGCTCAAACTGGTAATCCTCCTGCCTCATCCTCCCAGAGCACTGGAATTACAGACATAGGCACTCTGCCCAGTTGCATTTATGCCTTTTCCTCTTAAGTTTAAAAAAAAAAAAAAAAATCCCAGCTCTCTGGTAGTCTGATGCACAAGCATTGTAAGTTCAAGCCCAGTCCAGGTAATTTACTGACTCTGTCTCAAAATAAAATAATTTAAATGGGGTGGAGGGTAAACTCAGAGCAAAGGCCAAAGGTTCAAGACCCAGTGCCACAGAAAAACTAAAACAGTTTTACCAGACGCCAAGGTGATGTAGCGCTGACCACAGAGTCACTCGTGACTGCTTTCTGTGTCTGGAAGGTGTTGATGCCAAGGGCTCGTTAAATCCTTCCTGGAGTGGGATGATTGTGTCCTTCGGCAGCCACTTGCCTTGGCTCATGCCTTTTATGTTTTGCCTTCCTGTCACAGTGATCACCTCTGTGGTAGCAGTCTCACTAAAAGCAGGTACCTATATTAAAGTCAGGTCGTCTTCATTAATAGGATAGTGTGTAGGCTTACATAGATAAAAATTTAAAATTAGGGTCATAGCTGTTAGAGTGAGAGCAAATAAAATTCTGGATCGTTCATAATTTAGCAATGACTGTATTTGTTATTATGCACTGTTTTGTTCTTGTTGGAACAAGGCAAGGAATAAATAGAAGAAATCATTGCATAGTTGTTTTCTGCCTAAATTGCAACATAAGATAACAAGAAAAGATAAACCTTTTATCTTAGACATTCCATTGACCCAGGAAAAGTCACACAAGCTCTGCAAACAACTTTTATTTGGAGAAGTACACTTTTCTTGAACCTTCCCATGTGGAACATTCAATAGAAACCCAGTGCAAGTTTCTGCTTCTCTAAAATGATGTCTTTTGCCTAAGAATAGACCCCCTTTTAGTTTAGAAACCAGATAAGCTATCCTACAGTGATCCAAATAGCCAGCAGCCTCACCCCCACCCCACCCCCAAACTCGATGAACAACACAATATAATTTTGCCGTTTAAAACTTGGCTGACCCAAACATGAACTTTCAAAGAAAACAAGTCATTACTAAAAGAGATTCCATTTCTTTCCGGGGCCTAATTTAAGATGACTTTCCAGAACCTTGAAAAAATTTACTCTTCCAATGCTACTTAATTGTGAAACAAAATAAACACCCACAAGGGAGGCAAAATAGAGTGCTCTATGTTGGAATTTCATTTTGGTTTCTGGTCTTTTTGAAACAGGGTCTCACTGTGTAATTCAGGCTGGGCTCAAACTTCTAGTCCTCCTGCTTCAGCCTCCCTAATACAGGTGTTTATCACTAAGTCCAGTTTGGGTCTTACAGTTTCTTTTATTTCATGAGTATATTTTCTCTGTCTAGGGTTGTCTTACATAGTTTGGAATAATTTATCAGGTTCCATTCAAAGATTGTGCCTAAGTCACTTTTCTTGTCACCAGGACAAAATATCTGACAGCCACAACCTAAAGGAGGAGAGGTTTACTTTGGCTCACATTTCATTCCATAGTTGGCTGGCTCCAAGGCTGGATGCATGGCAGAGGGGCACAGTGGAGGAGAGCTGCTTACTGCGTGGTGGACAGAAAGCAGAGACTCCTGGGAGGAATGAGGAAGAGAAGGTACAGTGGCACCACAGTTCATGAGCGCTGTTTGCAAACAATTAGGTTGGCAAACAGAAGGGTTCGCCACAATTTTGTTTTTGTTTGCAAACTGCATCTGCACTGGGTGGCAAACACAGCTACAGCCATCTTTCCCAAAATTGTAGAACAAATTAAACTGGTGAGCTGGGGCACCACAGTGACCCACATCTTCGACCAGGCCCCACCTCCTAACAGCAGTCAGCTATAGTGACTGTGTAACCCAGTCACTTACAGGTCCCACTTCTGATCGAGTAAGTCTTTTTTTTTTTTCCTTTTTGAGACAAGGTCTTGCTATGCAGTTCAGGTAGGCCTTGAGCTTACATGATAGCCCAGGCTGGTCTCAAACTTGGCAATGATCCTCGTGCCTCAGCCTCCTGAGTGCTGGGATTACAGGTGTGCGCCACCATGCCCAGTGCTTAAGTCTGAGGCAGACATTTACATGTAAACCATAACAAATGGTCTTGTGAATTTTGAGGGTGACAATTTATGAATGACTGATTCCCTAAAATTTCATTTCTAAAGAGTTATCCTAGCTGGGCATGGTGGCGCATGCCTGTAATCCCAGCACTTGGGAGGTTGAGGCAGGAGGATTGCTGTGAGTTCAAAAGTAGCCTGGGCTACAAAATGAGCTCAAGGCCAGCCTGAACTGCATAGCGAGACCCTGCCTCAAAAAGACATACACACACAAAAAAGTTTTCCTATTATGCTTCCCATGGTACCTCTCTTTCCTTGATTGTGCAGAACCAGTGAGTGATGGTGCTAAGTCTTTAACCCTGGTTGGCCTGGCTTGAAAGCTCTGTCCCCTTTGCAGTGAACCATACTCCCTCTGTTGTGCCTTTCAGACAGACATTCAGACCTGAACTAGAGAACTGGAACAGTGTGAACAACCATACAACGTCACATATGTTACATACATCACATACGGTGCAGAGGTGCACTGGCCCAGGAGAGAGAACAGTTCTGGTTCAGGATCTACAGGAGTATTTTGAGGCTTTTCTGTGAGCAAAATAAGTCTCATTTGTCTCAGCAGTAAAACAGGGATAATAAAGTTACAATGTCAGCATCATTAGGATGATTGTGGGACTTACATCCATAGGATCTGATCAGCGGCTTAGCACATAGTAGGACTTGATGAAATGGTAACTTTTCTTGTAATTATGTAGTATTGACTTGGCAGAGAACTCCCATGCTCTGAGTTTTGGTTGTCTCGTTGTGTGCATGTAATCTAGGTGATAACTTCCAAATGTGAGTTACTTCAGGAATAAAATGACTGAATAACATTAATTTCAGGTAGTGCTAAACCACACAGTGACTTCTGTGTGGTGATTGAACTTACATTTTGTGACTTAAAATAGACAAAGTTTTTAAAAAAAATGTTTTAAGACTCACACTGATAGATTACTGTCTACCTATCTACAGTGTTAAAAGGAGGAGCTCTGCTGGATGGTCTCTAAGAAATCTTCACACTCTAGAATTCTGTGAGTGATACTAAGCTAAGAAATACAATCAGGATCATTTAATTCCCACAACTCCTAGGAAACAAGGAAAGCCAAAGACTTCTGTGAAGAGGAGAAAGAGAGTCACTATCGGTGCTCTTTTGTGTCTACCAGGAACAAAAAGCTTTAGTTTTTTTTTTATTCCATTAGATTTATAAAAATAACAACACCCCTCATAACACACATACACATTGTGTAGTTCTCTAAGTATAGTTTTCTTCTATTGGTTAGTTGATGGAACTTCATTTAACCAGAAGCTGAAGGTTTTCTTGACACAGGGAAAGAAAGAAAAGGCATCATTGTCCTCAGGGAGTTTTGTAATATGTGCTAGGATACGAGTGTAAAATGAAAAAGGCCCTAAGACATGTTACTGAGAAACGAACTGCCACAGAAGACACAGAAAGTAACTAACTACTCGTGGAGGCTAAACTGGAATAGATGCCCTCTAGAGGCACAGCGAGGCACATGCTGCTCTGATTCAACTTTCTCCCCTTAAACTTGCCAGGATCCTCCTGCCTCAGCCTCTTGAGTTGTGAGACTACATCTCCACACCCAGCCAGTTAATTCTCTTTAATCATAGATCTTTGTAATCCAGAGATGCCAATACTTTATGATACATGATACATGCTCAAAACCCTGGCTATAATTTAGTATTCTGCTCATATCGAAGTCTTGTGGGGCTACACGTACTGCATTGATGACAAACACAGATAAAACTGGGAGCTTATGTTGGGTACCATGGCACACACCTGACATATCCGCACCTTGAGCCCAGCCTGGACAACTCAGCAGTTCAGTGAGACTGTGTCAAAATTTAAGGAAGGAAAAAAAAAGAGCTGGGGAAGTAGCTTAGTGTGGCTCTGGGTTCAATCCCCGGTACTATAAACAAATAAACGGGAGCTTAGATAAGAGCCACAGGGCAAAGGGAGCTAGGTATATATGGGATGGATGTGTGAGGAGTCAGGAAGACTGCACATCAAGAATAATCTTGAAGAGAGAGAGAAAAAGAAACTCAGATTATTTAAATCAGCAATACAGGGAATGTTATTATGTGTAGTTAAAACATACCAATAAAAATAAAGTCAGCAATACACTGATCTTAGATATGAAAAACTGGGGAGACTATGGGTAAATCCAGTGATTTTCTGACCTTTCCTTTTAATCTTGGAATTATTTCTAATAATCAGCCCTTTTGATGACCATGATTGTCCTTTCATAGAATAAGCTACTTCAGCTTCTCTCTCAAATCTTACTTTGCTTAACCTCTCCAAACCTTTGCTTGTGGCAGTGGCCTTCTGTTTCCCAAAGCAGTCCATTTTTATCGTGGGCAGTTCTAATGGTTATACATTCCTAGGAGCTTCCTCTGACTTCCATACTTGGTACTATTTCTGCCTTGTTGGATGACTGCATCATTAATCTATTGCTTCTACAGGACAGCTCTAAAAATATTTGAAAGGTGCTGTCAAATTTCCCTTGAGCCTTGCCTTCCCCCGTTTCATCTCTACATTCCGCAACCATTTTTATGTCATAGTTTCCGGTTCCTTTACTGACTTGATTGTTCTTCTCTGGGTCAGCGGAGCTTGTCTGTGCTAGCTTTCAGGCAGGATTTTGCACTCTGAACAAAACCCTTCTATGTACAACAGGTTGGCACTGTCACATTTCTTCAGCACATTTTGGACATTGGTGTTCTCATCACGTGTCTCCCGTTTCCCTGCTTCTCTAAGGTTAGGGTGTGTCCTGTGTCACAACTTGCTGATGCCCTGGCAGTCCTTCTGTGCAGTTAGAATTTGCTTGTGTTTTAAAAAGGATTCGTTGTGTTGAATTCAGAGGATTGGATTTTGTACTAACAGAGGCCTTTGCTCCTGGGCACTTAATAAATATTTCCTAAATGTAACTGAATAAATAATGAACCTTTGTTTATACTCCCTTGTCATGATATATGTAGCAATTTGACCTAGAGTTGTCAGGATTATAGGTCAAAACATTAAAATTGATCTTATCAGAGCCTGACATTTGGAAAAACAACTTCAGATGAGTTTTGTATTGAACTCTTTGTTTGAAAATTTTTTTAACAACTGTGTTGTTTTTACTTAGGAGTTGATTTATTTCTTATGCAAGTTTGTCTTAGAGAATAATAGCAGTTATTTATTATTTGTTATTCAGTCTCATCTTCCTCTTCCCTGGCTGATAGTCTGGTGGCTTTTGGTAAAATAAGTTAATCAGCATGGTTCTATAAATAAAATAGTCAAGGTACTGGGCCAACTGCTTGTCTTGTTCTTTACTTTCTTTCCAAGTCTTAGGGCGGTCATTATAACCTTTATCAGATACAGAGTATAACTAAGTGGATTTTCCCCTTCTGTCCTTCCTGTGCAGTGAAGGAAACTACAGTAAGCGGAACCAGGAAGTTGATGTGGTCATTAAAAGCAAGGGGTAAAGAAAACAATAACAGCCAAAAATGCCATTTACCTGAAACTTAAGTGATTTGGTTGAGGAAACATTTGCTCAAGCACAAGTTTAACTGCCTTTACGTAGAGGAATTGGAGAATTAAATTTACTTCTGTAGGGGGAATTAAGTTTTTTGTGTGATACTGTCTTTAGGTTTTTATTTTAACATGAGGTGGGAGGGGAGAAACATTTCACATACAGATCATGAGACAGGCTGGATCTGCCACAATTTATGTCATCATTTTTATGGTAACCAGATCTAGAAATAGGAAGATGGGATCGTATTTTAAATGTTTGCAGAGTCAAAAATACTCTGATACATCATGGTACTAGTAGTGATTTGGTTCTTTCTTAGTTCACAGCAAGTTAACACAAGCTGTGATCACACCTCTTTAATCAAAGTCAAGAGGAAAGGATATCTTCTTTCCTCCATGTTTCTTGGAAGATCTTAGTTGAGTTGGAAGGGTCACAAATGGGCAATTTTCAAGAAGTAAAAATGCAGTTTTGTTATTTAATAAAGCAAAGTCTTTTCCTCTGAGAATTCTTTCTCAGGGTTACATGATGTAATGGAGGCACTTTTTCATGGTTTACAAAGTAACCTTGCAGTACCTAAGAGAAGGTTAAATAGGCTGACTTTGCTGTGAACACCTCAAAACCAGAATATTATGTAAGAAAATCCTGACTTCTTAAATGTCCACTTTTCTAAGAAGACAAGCTCTTACTAAGTTTCCCACTCACTTTTCTCCCACTCATTGCCTATTTGTTTGTGTAATTTTTTAAAAATGTGGTAAAAACACAAGTTTTTACCACAGTCACAGTTTTAAACATTTTAAGTGTATAGTAGTGTTAAATATGCAACAGATCTCGACTTTTTTCATCTTGCAAAACAAAAGCTGTTTACATTAAACAACTACCCAAATTTTACTTTTTTTTTTTTTTTTGGTTTTGCCCGGCACCGGGAACCGAACTCACGACCTTGCGCTTGCCAGGCAGGCGCTTTTGCCGCTGAGCTAAATCCCCAGCCCCCCAAATTTTACTTTGCTGCTTCTATGATTTGAAAACTTCAGATATTTTATATAAGTAAAATCATACATATTTGTCTTTTTGTTACTTTTTAGTTATCTCAGTATCTTCAGAGTTCATCCATGTTGTGTTATGTGTCAGCGTTTCCTGCCTTTTTAAAGCTGAACAATAAATAGTCCATTGTATTTGCTCATTCACCTGTAGATGGATATTTGGGTTGCTTCCACCTCTTAACTTTTGTGAATAATGCTGGTATGACTATGGATGTACAGTGTCTCTTCCAGATACTTTCATATCTTTTGGATGTATATCCAGAAGTAGAATTATTTTTGAAGAATTACCTTACTGCTTTTCCATAGTAGCTACACCAATCTATATTCCCTCCAACTGTGCATAAGGTTTCCATTTTTTCACATCTTTGCCAACATTGCTTATTTATAGTAGCTATAATTTTTGTATCAGCTTTAAACACTAACTATAATGATCAAATTTTTGATAATGGGGTGCACAAGTATGATTTGTGTACATTCTAGAAATCTGGACTTAAAATTTTTCTTTCACTTGGGATTTTTTTAAGACGGTTTTGATGTGTAGTTCAAGCTGGCCTTGACCTTACTATGAATCCCAGGCTGGCCTCCAACTCGTGGCAGTCTTCCTGCCTCAGCCTCCCAACTGCTGGGATTACAGGTGTGTGCCACCATACCGGGCTTGTTTGTGGATTTTTAACTCAGGAAGAAAAAGTGGTTCATTATGGTAGCAAAAATTGCAGATCAGGAAAAATAAGTTCAATAAAACATTGTAGAGAAAGCATTAATCACCTGTGAGAGTTTACAAATAACAGGTGTACAGTGCACTGGCATGTTTCTTGCCCATTCATGGAAATGCTTCAGAGACTGTACCATCAAGGAAGATGGATAAGGCGGTGGATCAGCAATGTCTAGTGATCCACTTTTCCCCTCATACTGCCTTCCTTCCTGTTAAATCCTAAAAGTGAACCCGCTAAAAAAAAATTAAAAAGAAGAAACACCCCTAATGTTTTGGAAGTTCGATTTGTGTCAACAGTAGTTATTTCTTGTCTGTGTAATCTGTTAATAGCAAAAGTATCTTTAGTACGCTTCCTCTAGACAATGAATTTTAGTAAACCCGGTGAACCTGGATAGAGGAACATGGGAAATTTGTGACCTAAGAGCAGAAACACTTTCAGCTTTTTCTTTTGAAACAAGATCTTGCTATGTAGTGCAGGCTGGCCTTGAACTCACCATGTAGCCTCATCAACTCATCATGTAACCCAAGCCTAGAACCTCCAGCGATCCTTCTGCCTCACCCTCACTGGGACTGGAGGGGTGCACGGCCTGAGTAACACTTTTGAACAATCCTTTATGGACCTTTAAAATGCCAAATGCTCCCTCTGGCAATACACGCAATAGCCACATGAATAAAATGGCTCAGATTCTTTATCATTTTTCTCCTTCTTTGCCTCCCCATGTCTCAGTCACTTTTCACCTTTGGCTTTCCTTGTGTAACAATTTTCCATTCTTCGCTTTCTTCAGCTAATTTTCACTCCTCCTTCATCTCATCTCTTGCAGTAGCAGCTCCAGAGGGCGGCTCGTCCATGGCGCTTCTTCTGTTTCAGTAAACTTCTTGGCCAAGGGCCGGCTTTCCCATTACATTCCCCCACCCCCGCAGCCTTCCTGGAACGCTTCCTGTTTTGCTCTCCTGCTGCCTGTTCTCTTGAGGCCCTCGATTTTGCTTCCTCAGGCAGCAGTCTGCCTGACCGGAAGCCCGTCAGGGGCGCAGCCGCACTTCCCATGGCATAGCCACTTCCGGTTGCCCAGTGGAGAGCCCGCCATTGTGGTGGAAGTGGGTGTGTGGGCTGGGCCCTAACATGTCAGGGGACCCAAAGCCAAGACACTTGTAAGAGACTTCTTGAACTTTCTCCACCTGGTTGGGGGAAGGTCAGAGGGTCATTTTTGTATTGACACTAGTGACTGAACTGGGGCTTCCATGTGAAGACTATAGCAAGACTTGGGTTTCGCTCTCCCTGCTGGCGTGAGGTCATTTATCATTAGTTTTATTCTTTTTTTTTTTTTTTTTGGTTTTCCTCTGGTACCGGGAACCGAACTCACGACCTTGCGCATGCCAGGCAGGCGCTTTTGCCGCTGAGCGAAATCCCCAGCCCCGTTAGTTTTATTCTTACCATAACAGTTTTTATGTTTTTTTAGACATGGTTATTAATAACGATCCCCACAAATATCCACTTGTGGCAATAGAAGTAATGAAAAAAGTATGTGATTAAGCTTTCGTACAAGGCAACGGCTCCTCAATATTAAAAACCATTTTGACAGTTACCTCAGGCTCTGCACCTTTTCCTCAACCCTAACTTGGGGCACTATACTGAGTGTATAATGCTTGTTTGTAAATTAGTGGAGTTTACGCAGGTCTATTTTCTCTTAAAATAAGTGTTTTCCTTTCTCTGAAATCTGACTCTGGTTTTTAAAGTTTCTTTAGTGGTGTCCGGTGTTAATAATTGTGGTAATTAAGCCTCATCTGCATGATGTAAAAAGAAAAGGCTTCTATACTTAAGAATATAAAGCACCTTATGCTTCTTAATCTTTTGATCAGCTTTACTGCCTGTCATTAGATCCATTTTTGAACATCTATGTGGAAAATTCTTTTTTTTTTTCTTTTGTTTTGAGACAGCATGTCTCTGTGTAGTTGAAAATTCGTAAGTTTTAAGCAGTTTTTTTTTGGTAGCAGGAATCGAACTCAGGACCTTGTGCTTGCCAAGCAGGCGCTTGTGCTGCTGAGCTATACCCCTAACCCCAAGTTTTAAGCAATTTAAGTGCTTCTAAGATTATATTTTTTTTCTTAGCAAGAGAGAGGAGGCTCCTAAATTTAGGACTGTAGGATATAGATGTTTTGGGTGAACTCTGAGCTTTGTTGTGATTGGCCTGACTGACAGTCTAGAGATCTGGTGCATATTGTATGAAACATAGAAAATATATTGTAGCTCTTGCAGTAAAAAAATAATTAGACCTTTTGATTTTCACTCTTTCCTTTCATACATAAATTTACTTGGTCAAAGTCTGACCAGAAGAGGAATGTTAGAATATCTGAAAGAACAATGTATACTTTTGAAAACCAGATACTGGAAGCTGTAACTACGTACTGTATGAAGGGCAAAGTTAAAAATTGAAGGAAAATCCTACTGTTCTTATGTATCCAAGAAATAGACATACTAACTGAATACATAGGTATTCAAGTAATCCAGAAGAGTACAATCTTTAAATTATTTTTTTGGTTTGTGTCTATTACTCGTATATCAATTAATAGTGTACTAGTTCTAGAAATAATTCTCTCTAAAAGGTAAGCTGAGGAGCTAAGGTTGTAACTCAATGTAAAGTGCTGAGGGTCTGGGGATATAGCTCAGCAGCGCAGCGCCTGCCTGGCAAGCACAAGGTCCTGTGTTCAATTCCCAGGAAAAAAAAAAAAGTAGAGTGCTTGCCTAACTTACACAAGGCCCTGGGTTCCATCCCCAGTGTCCACCACCCGCCTCCCCTCCAAAAGACAAAACAGTCTAGTTTGGTGGTGCATGGTTGTAATCCCAGCACTCTAGGAGGCTGAGGCATGAGCATGAAGATCACAAATTTGAGTGCAGTCTGGGCAATTTTTTCATCTTGGCAGGCTGTCTCAGAACATTAAAGGTCTGGGGATGTACTTCTTGCTAAGGCCCTGGATTTAACCCTCTAAGGAAATCTAATTTTGGAGTTTTCCTATTTTTTTTTCCTTCTTTCCATTTCTTTATCCATTATCATTTATCTATAAACATTTATGTGACAACTTGGGTGATGAAAGAGACAGTGAATGGTTTACTAAAAATAATTTGGAATGTTAAATCAAAGTTGCTAGATACCTTCTTGAAGTAAGCCTTGTTTTCTCTGTATAAATTTATCTCTGTGTTGCTTTATGTTACATGTGGGGTATTATTTCTAAGGATTATTTTATGGTTTATCATAGTCATTTGTCTTGGTTACTTTTCTCTCGTTGCTGGGACAGAATACCTGACAGAATACCTGAAGGAAAGGTTTATGTCGCTTACAGTTTGTGGAGGTTTCAGTCCATACTTGGCAGATTACAAGGCAGAGTGGCACATGGCAGAGGGCTACAGCTCATGGAAAGGTTTATTTCGCTTACAGTTTGTGGAGGTTTCAGTCCATACTTGGCAGATTACAAGGCAGAGTGGCACATGACAGAGAGCTACAGCTCATGGCGGCAGAACACAGCAAAGCAACAAAACCACACAAGGGAGGAAATGGCCAGAAGCACCCTCTTCCTCTCCCTTACATATGCAAACTATCCACCCCAGGGCCGGTATAGCTTTCACACCCATAATCATTCAAAAGCCTGCCCCATGGCCACATGAGGCTTTGGGGGGACACACAGACACAAACTATAACATCATTGATTCCTACTAGATCTTTTCCTCCTTTATAGTGTTTAAACTGTAGTCATTTAGTAAACACAGTCAACAAGGATGAGGTTATTCTGTTTCAGATTTGCTGCTCAGAAACCAAGGCAATAAATAAGAAACTAAGATATCTGAAGTACTTCTGCTCGGTCTTCCATTTTAAAGCTTAATTTAGGTAGATTAATTTTTCATTTGTCACAAGCTTAGCCTTAAAATGAGATGACTATTAAAATATTAGGATAACTTTCTCTTGTGTGTGTGTAGAATAAACACGGCTGTAATAACAGAAAACCAAAATAATGTGGCTTAAAAATAATAAACACTGATGCTGAGCACAATATTACCTATCTGTAATCTAGGTCTTGGGAGGCTGAGGCAGGAAGATCTAAAGCTCAAGGCTTTGTCTTAACACAAACAACTTTGAAACTAAAGCAACTAAGAATCTGTCCCAACACAATTTTGTTTGTTTTGTTTTTGTTTTTTTTGAGATAGGGTCTCACTGTGTAGTTTAGGCTGACCTTGAACTCACTGTGTAGGCAGGCTGGCTGGCCTTCAACTAACAGCAATTCTTCTGCCTCGGCCTCCCAAGTGCTGGGGTTACAGGTGTGTACCACCACACCCAGCCCAGCATGAAAAGTTTTTAAAAGGGCTAGGGATGTAGCTCACTAGTAGAGTTCAGTGGGTTAGATCCTAGTACTACTAAAAATAATAGTAATAATAAGACATTTATTTCCCACATAAAAGCCTGGAAAGTGGTCCATGGTCAGTATGTTGTGTGCACATTCGTCAGAGGCTTGTTATTTTGATACTCTGCCACGTTCAGTCAGTAGCTGCCATCTTATGGACCAGTCAGCTGCTAGACACCAGGAAAGAGGGAAGAAATACTCCATTTAAAGGCATAACCTAGAGGTCACTTCTGCACAGCAGAGGCCACAAGCTCATAACATAGGGCTCATTAGCAGGGTAGTTTAGGTAACTGTGTGCCCCACTGAAACTTATTACTATGTAAAATGGGTTGGATCCTGGAGAAAATGGACAGTTGTTACTGCAGTGTGTGGTTAACTGTGGATACTCATCAACAAAAGAAGACTTAGCTCCATTGTATAACCATTGGGATTTATAAATGACCAGCATTTTCTTCCAGTAAGTCACCTATGGAGAAGAAAGGTCTAATTCTTAAATTGAGGAAAAACTTTGTGAGGTCACACATACACAGTTACTTCAAAAGGATAAAATAGGATAGAGATACAATAAAGCTCAGTGGTAGAGCACGTTCTTGCCTAGCCTGCAGGAGGATCTGGGTTTGATCCTTACCACTATGAAAGGAAAAAGTAGAATGTCTGGTTTAAGAAGAAATTTAGTCAAGATGGGAATATACCCATTCAACTTTCATTGAGATACATACTTGCAGCATTTTATTGTGTCAGTTACAAAATTGTATCTTCTGTCACGCCCCTCCCCCCACTTAGCAGTGATTTTTTTAGGCTTTATCACCAATATAGATCTCACTTGGAAAAAATGTTATATGGTATTTATTTGGGGGAATTTTTAAACAACGCTGTTAATATAACTGTCACATACTTCACTTGTGATTACATGTTTTGCTAGATGATGGATTGTGGATAGCTCCCTGATATAAACAGGAGGCTTCTAAAGCCTCTTAGTCCATTTCGCCCTCTTGCCTCAGCAGTCTGTAGTTTGGTCTTACAGTATTTCTTAATTTTCTCTTTGAGAAGACCTGTACGTATACTTGTAGAGGTTATAGGGCTCTGGAATGGAAAGCAAACAAAAATTAAGACGTTCACAATTGCAGTCTCCACAGTTAAATTCACAATGGCTCATAGAAAAGATAAACTAGGTATGTTTTCTCTTTGTAGACAGTATATGGTTTCTGTTAATTAGAATATTAAAATTTAATCTATTATCTGTATGTAAGTTGAGCATTAGAAGAGTAACCCCATATCTGCTATATTGTACATACCTGTAACATTTAACATGTGTGAAGTCCTGTGGGCACATTTTTGGGTGTACAGCCTGGAGGTGGAAATCAAGATGATTATAAGGTGATACATTCCCAGCATCTGGCCCAAGTGCTGTTCGTGCTGTTGACTTGATGGTGAGCTCTCCCACTGGTTTCTAGTAATAGTCCTAAAGCCAGCCTTTTCATTGCCTCTCCTCTTACATTGCCCTAAATGGAAGTTAAGGCTTCTTTTCTGTCAGCTGCTTTAGACTTTTCAAGTGGAAGCTACAGGACATAAGAGAAGAAGGTGACTGGTAGAAATTTGTAAGACTTTGATTAAAAAACAAAACAAAACAAAACATGGAGAGCACAGTGCGTAGAAATGAGTGTATTGGGTAAGAACTTGGAGTTGTGCGTCAGGTCTTTTTAAAAGTTTAAATCTTGGCTCTGTCACTTTCTGCTTTTGTTACCTTGAGCAAATTTTTGAACCTGTTTCCTCATCCATAAAATAAGGACAGAGAAAAGATCAAGTATACCTACTTGGAGTTAGGATTAAATAAATAATGCATGTAAGTAAAATGTTTTGCCAAGTATTACACAACTCTATATACTGTTTATTTTTTCTCCATATCCCATTTATCAAACTATCAAAGAACCATATCCACGGGGGAAGGGGGGGTTTGTTTCTTTTATTAGTCTCCCTGGCTGGCTTGCCTGCCCTGCCCTTGAAGTTGAACTCAGGCTTAGAGATTTGGGGATTTGGTACATTGCATTTTAAAGCTGGGAATTCTAGAGAATGATGCATGATTTCCGCAGGGATGAATAGCAGTGAGGATAGTGCTAACCTCACATTCTTGGACTTTTGAACTGTTTATTTACTCTTATGGCATGTTTCATGCTTTATTGAGTAATTGGGGTTGAAAGAAAATTAAAGAAGAGAATGGAAAATGTAAAGCTTTATTGCTTCTAAGCTTGAATTCTTGGTTAAAATATGAGGAAACTAATGTGATCATCTTTTTCTGCCTTAGTCCTCTGCTCTGATATCCTGAAGCAACTTCAGTAATGTCCCCTGTCTCCACACAGCTTAGTTGTCATAGTTGGTCCCCCTCCCACGACCCACCCTGACATGGAAACCAAACCAAGGCCTGTCCCTCTACCCTGACATGGAAACCAAACGGAACTTCGTTCTTTTTCTCCCAGAAGGAGAGATTGGGCCTGTGGGTGGCTCACTGAAGTGAAGTCACTATGAACTCAAACGAGACTTGAGGCCAGATTCTAGTTTTTGCATCCTGAGTCTTACACGTTCTGTCTTACAGAGTCCTTGTCCATTATTTTAGAAAGAGCTCCTTGGGCCGGATTCTACAGTTTTATGGGTGGGATTTGGTTTCAACAGAAAACCATGAAAAATTACAATTTACTTTTTAGTTACACTTCAAGTCAACTAGGATGTCCTGTTTCTCACCAGCGCTCCAACCCTTTTAAAAGGACAGTTTATCTTTCTTTTAAACAAGTGGAGGTATTAACTGGGGAATGCAGATGGAAGACAGGTTGCCATATCAAAATAAAATGACTGGTTTTCTTTCCTTCTCCCAAATAACTTCCTTTTTAAAATATGGGAATGAGACAGTGGACTTAAATGATAAAATTGAGAGTGGCACATCTAGATAACTTTTAAATCAAGGAGCAGGATGACTAGCAGGCATTTTAATATTTGTTTGAAAGTAGTCTAGTTTGAAAGCCTTGGAGGTAGAATATGTAATCACTTGCATCCTGGTCCCTAAGAATTAATAATTAAGCAATTCGGCATGAAATGGACTTACAGATAGACTTCTTTGGGTTTGGAATTCCCTACCAGGTAGATTTAGTTTCAGTCTGGTAGAAGTAAATGCTAAATGGTTTTTAACTCAATCTGTTCGCTATTACTCTTTAAACCCAGAGCTGGACTTTGAGAAGCAGAATGGGACAGACCGACGGGAGGTCACCTCGGGTAGGACTGGAGGGTGTGAGTAGAGCAGGACGCTTGCTTTCCCCAGTGGTGTTGGCTCTCTCCCGCGTTGTGGACACCTGGCGAATTTGGTAGCGTGCCTCCAGCCAGTTCATGCTTTCAGTCGCAATTCCTGCTTGGAATTCATGATACTTGAATAGATAAGAGTTGTCACATAAAATGTGGCTTATTTCCAAAGCTGCATGATTATAGAAAAAAAAAACTGGCATAGTCTTTTATAGCAGCGCAGGCACATGTAGCGATTTATTTGCCATCTTTTGTTTTACTTGGTTTTCCATTGCCTGAAAACATACCTTATTTTTTATTTTTATTTTTTTTAAAGAGCTTTAAAAGCCCTGGAGAACCTGGAGTGGTTGCACATACATGCCTGTAATCCCAGAACTCGTGGAGGCTGAGACAGGGGAATCACAAATTTGAGCACACCCTAGGCAGCTTAATGACTCCTGGAAAGCAAATTTAAAAAAAATTTTTTTTAAGGGTTAGGGATGTAGCTCAGTGCAAAAAGCTCTAGTACCTGAAAAATAAAACAGAAGTCCTGGTGGCGGGACTTGTAATTATTTGCATGCCAGGAGAAATGTTTCCATCCTGGAATATCACAGCCCTGGGTGCCATGGCACAACAGTTTCTTTTTCATAGCTGGCTCTGTAGCGAGAAGTAGGCAGTTCACATTTCTAGATCCTTGGGCTCCTCAGGTCTTGAGGGTCACACCTAAATCCCAGTGCCCTTAGACTCCATAGATTTCCTTTTCCTACTTCCCTAGGCTAAAATCTGTGAGTCACGTCCTGCCATTGATTGTTCCTTTTATAATAAACTTCATGTATAAGATGATGTATATCAGGAATTACTTCAGCTGTTGACCCAAGGTTTGTGCTCCTGGGGATTTGCTGATTAGGCAGGACTGAGATGTCTTTCATTATTTAGTGGGTGTTTTGATATAGGTCATGTGAAGGTTGTCTGTCAAGCAAAGCCAGAATGTTTTGCACAGGAACTGAGTTGAGAGTTTGATAGATACAGATCATTATCTTTCTCCCTTTCAAACAGTTTTCTCTTTGGAAATACTTCACATTATTTCAGGCTCTAAAAGTGTGAATGGGGCTAGTGTCTTTCTCAGGGAAAACTGCCATCTTACTGATGTTTCCCAGCAGGAAACAGTCTGTTGGTGATGGATATACTGCTAGGAAAGGAGAACAAGTGAGAAAATGGAGAGATTTGCACAAGCTTTGGAGGCAAATTTTATTTATGGAGATAGCGCGCTTGGTTTTTAAAATCAAATTGCTGATTGTACAGTTTAACCCATTTTCTAGAGAATGGCGAACACTTAATAATGCTATTCCAGGAATTGTCATTTACCTGCAACCACCACATAAGCGGTTTGGTATTTGTTTTGTTACATAGTCACAGTATTATTTCAAGCATCTTTAGAAAACTGTCAGGTCCATAAATGGCAGTTTTTAGGGAAGCCCTGGTCAAAGATGATTACCATGAGACTGTAGAACTCAGCCATTCGCTGTCAGATGCTTTTCCTCCATATTGCCCCACTTGCCTCCTTTTTCATATGCCTCAACAAGGCTGCACTTGTGTTGCTAAGAAATCAATATAGATTGTATTACACTAAGTTCCCTATAAGTTGAACTTCAGAGGAAGGTGCAGTGATCGCCACGATCATCGCTGCTTACTTACTATGAAAAATGTTAGTGTCCCGGAGGACTCAGAAGTGACCAAAACCAGGAACCATAATGCCAAGGTCATGGAAGAGCTGGAAGGAATGAATAATTCATGTTTGATACGCGGAGATGATTCTACCAGGTACTACCATTTACAGAGAAGGCAGCCAAGTGGTAAAAAGCCACATACATTGAATGTGATGGGGAGACCTAGGGGGTCGCTAGGTGGGAGGTGGTATTTGTTGCTGGCTTTTTATCTAGACATTAAATGCACAGGAAGATTTCAGCTCTCTTAGCTCTCCCCATCTCACCCCCTTTAAGAATTTTGTTAATGTGTAAGGTTGATCTTTTTCTCATTTCTCTTGGTGCATAGTGCCTAAAGTCTATCATCTTTGACCTATGTGATGATGATCCTTACGGCTCAAATTTTTGCCAACCAGAGTTATTTGTAGTGTTCTCTGCTGCAGGACGTGTATACTAGGACAGCCAGCTTTAGCAAAAAACCATGATTATGTTATATATCAAAGAAGGTGGGAGGCCATCTCCTGGCATTTGTTGATTTTGTTTGAGATATTTTTGTGTTATTTATCTAAAGATAATATTTTCATATTTAATACTGTTCGCTAGTCAAAACTTCAAAATGTTTCCTCAGTTTCCCTTCCTCAAATGCCCATCTCCTATCTTTAAGAGCAGATTATAAGTCACTGTTTTTAAGAAATATTCTGTTTTGAAGTATGTGGTGCACATCATCTTTCCCTTTCTTTGTAAATTCTAAGAGATTATTAAACTTTATAAACTTTATGACTTCTAGTACTGTTTCTCTGTGTGTGTTATGTGGAACACACAAAATAGTATCACTTAGTGTCCTGGTTAAAATATGTGGACTCTTGGGGCCCACCCTAATTTAAGAAGAGATGGAGATCAAGAATCTTCATTTTCAATAACCATTATATTGTCCTTGTAACTCCTATGCACATACAAATTTTTGTTTTGTTTTGAAACAGGGTCTCACTATCTAGTGCAGACTGGCTTTGAACCCACTTACATACCCCAGCTTGGCTTCAAGCTCCTGGCCATCTTCCTTCCACAGCCTTTCCAGTGTTAGGATTACAAATATGTGCTACCATGCCTGGCTTGCACATAACAATTTGAGTAACTGTTCTGTAGAATACTGCTCACATGCTCTACTGAATCAGAATCTAATTCTAGTTAATAAAATCCTATTATGGTAATAGGTACTCTCAAGTTTGAGCTTCAAGTTTGAGCAAATTGCTTTAGCTCCTTACATGTAATAAGCTCTCATTAATTAACGGTTGCCTGGGGATTCATGGATGTGTACTGCTTGGATATTCTATTTTTCCAAACAAAACACAAAAATCATAAACTTAACTGTTGAAGAAAAAAATGTCTCAATTATTTTATTACTTTTATTTTTAGTAAAGACTAATAATGAAAGTTCAGAGTATCCCTTCGTAGTTGATGCACACATTTAGTGATTTCCTTCCAAATATAGGCATAAAATTAGATTATAGATCTGTTTCTCACATTAAAGGATCTAATACTCTGCCTATGTGAGATGTACTCTTATCTTTTTATTTTTTATTTTATTTTATTTTTTTTGGTTTTTCTCCGGTACCGGGAACCGAACTCACGACCTTGTGCTTGCCAGGCAGACGCTTTGCCGCTGAGCTAAATCCCCAGCCCTGTGAGATGTACCCTTGACCTGGCTCAGAGGCCTTTGCTCTAAGATCAAACAATGTCTCCCTCAGGGCCCAGTGATACTTGTAGTAAGGAGCTATCAAGAACCAAAACCTCATCCCTGTGAATGTTGTTTATATACTCATTTAATCAGTTGTTTCTATACTCATTTAATCGCTCATTTATATACTCTTTTAAAACTAGAACCCCTTTCCAGCGTTTGATAATGCGTTATGTCGGTGTTTCTCAAATGTGCCTAATCATGAAAATCATCTACACCGCTTGTTAAAAACTTATATCCACTGAATCACAATACAATATCTGGAGAGTATCCCAGTAATCTACTTTTTTCAATAAGATATCTTGGACATTCTTGCCATCAGCCCTGTGTAAGAGATACTAGTTATGTGATCTTCCCTCTGATTACTTTTCTGGCTGTATTTTTTGGGAACATCATGTCATCTCTTTTACTTTCTCAAACATACTGCCCCAAGAGGAATAGAGGCAACTCAAGATTGTTAGCTGCGTATTAAAGACTGGAAATGTGGATAACTAAGCGTTGTATAGTACTGCTTGTCCAAACTTAAAAATACTGATCAGTAAGTTATCTCATATTTTTATGCTTCTTTGAGGATGTCCTGAAATGACAAATAGCAAGTGTCCATTCTGTAAGTAGAGAAAGTAAAACCAGACACAGGGAAATGATGAAACATGGAATACCTGAGGCTGGATATCTGTCTGTAGGGGATAAAAGAGGGAGAGTTTGTAAGTGTGATTTGCCATCTTTTCTCTTTTTCTTCTCATTTATGTGAGAATGTGTTTTAACCACCAAGATAAATTATTATCGTTGTTATTTAGAAAAATAAATCTTCCTCTTCTGTATAATTAAATAGTCCCTCTGCCATTCTTTCTGAACTTTGTAAAAGGAACCTGGCTTTTGGAAGAAAGAAATAGTGTTGATCTCTCACTTAAGGTGAGAATAACCCCTTGTGGTTTGGGCGTTGAGAGGAAAAGAAGGATTATCAAATACTTTAGGGTACTGCTGTCTTAAATATCACTGAATTTATTTTTCTGTATAAACCCATAATTAAATTAGGTAGTGTTACCTAATTTGGATTCTTAAAGTCCCATAATTTATAAATCATTTTATGAGTTTAAATTCCTCCTTATTTTTGTTAGCTAGAAAGGGAGGATTTTCTTCTTACAAACAAAATCCTGACAGTTTCTGTGAAATAATATAAATACTCTCTACAGTTTTCTCCAAGAAGTGTCATCTGTAAAATGTCAGCCACATAATGGAAACTTAAATCCCTAAAGTTAGATCCCTAATTCAAAGTTATGATAGTAGGTAAGTAAGATGCCATGCCTGCTCTCAAAGAATTTGTAATTAATTGGAATTGACTTAACTAAAGTCTGTGAATCAATGAACAGTAAGTTATGACTGGTGTAAACAGTGCAGTGAAATTTAAATGAGAAAAGGAAAGAAAAAATTGGAGTAGTTGGGGGAAAGCTTCTTTGGAGAAGGAAAAGTTTAGTTTGGGCTTCAAGAATATGAGAACCAGGCATGATGGCACATGCCTATAATCCCAGCACTCTGGAGGCCGAGGCGGGAGGATTGTTGCAAGTTCGAGACCACCCTGGGCTACAAAGTGAGCTCAAGGCCAGCCTGAACTGCATAGTGAGACCCTGTCTCAAACAAACAAACAAACAAGGAATATGAGGGCCTTCTTCGGAAATAAAATTAACTATTAGAAAAAGGCTTTTGTTCTAAAATGAGGAAGGTGTGGTCTTCAGGATGGACCCAGTAGAGCCCACGGAAGTAATATTCTGTGGAACATTTGAGGGCCAGACACGTGGGAATTTTGAGGTGGAGTTGCAGGCTAGCAGTGCTGATTGTGAGGTCAGAAACCAGTAATTTTGTTGTTTTTTAATCCATTTATAAAACCAGATGTATGTGTTCGTGTGTACGTTCATCTGATTTTTTTCTGCTTTTTAACATCATTGGTTTGCATCAAGGATTGCATTATAAATAAAGTTGAAAATGCTTCATAAATAGTATGCATTCAGCAACATAGTCAATTATTTGGCCAAGGAAATGGCACTTGTGCTGTCCTAAAGGGTCATCTGAGGATTATGGGTCATTTGGCCAAGCACTGCTTCCACTTGCACAGGGTCAGAGAGCTGAGGTGTAAGGTTAAGGATCTGTTTTCATCTACCTTACGTCCATACCTTCGGCCCAGTTTCAGTTAGCAGAGAAAGCATGTGCTGTTAATCAATTAAGAAGCCTTTTTGAAAAATCATGTGGATATTGTAGTTTGGTGTCTATGCATACTGTCTTTTAGAGGTTTTTTTTTTTTTTCTTTTTGGTACCAGGAGTCGAACTCCGGACCTTGAGCTTACCAGGCAGATGCTTGTCTGAGCTATATCTCTAGTCCTGTCTTTTAGATTTCTGACGCGGTTTTCTCTTCTATTATATTTCGACTATTTAGAAATTCTTCCACACAGATCCAAGTGAATTATAATGGCTTAGATGTGGCCATTTGGAGGCGTGATTGAAAGCTTTGGCACAGCAGAACCACCTCTCTGGGAGGTTGGTTGTGTCTTTATTTGGTCATATTAGCAGACAGACTGTGGCACTTGGAGAATTGTTGTTTGCTCTCACATATCTCAGTGTGCGCTGTGGCCAGAGCCGAGCTGGCACACCAGGTTCTGGAGATCACTGGCAGGCCAGGTCATAGCCCCTCTGAAAGATCTTCCCTGTGCCTCAGGTTCTGACAAATTTGAACATTTTTTCTCAGTTGGAGAACAGTTTTACAAACTTCCAAGCTGTTCGGGATTCACAAAATGAAAAATACTGACCTGGTTTCTATAAGATGTTCTGTTTTGTTTGTATTCTTACAGGTGTGTTATATTACAAACACATATTCTTGTTCACAGGTCAAACTTTGGGAAAGAATTCCAAGTTCCTAAAAGGTAGTGGTACGAACAAACATCCTACAATGGAAATGTAGTATTTTTTATTTTTATTTTTTGAGACAGTGTCTTGCTGTGTAGTTCAGTATGTAGCACAGGCTGGGCTTGAACTCCTGCCCCATCCTCCCCCGTGCTTGGATTACAGGTGTGTTCCTCCGCGCCCAGCTTTGGAAATTCAGTATTAATAATAATAAAATATTTGTGTTTTTAGTGATACACAATTTGTTCATCGGTCGTATTTTTCCTTAATAGCTGTTAAAGCACTATTTCTTCGTGAGTAACTTTAAAGTATCTCTAGCTGGGTAAATGAAGTCCTACAGTTTACAATTTGAGTAATTTCATTTTTGGTGTTCTGTTTCTGCCAGCAGAAACTGCTACCAGCAATTGAAGAGGGGGTTGTATTTATTTTACATATTTAACAAAAACTTGTGAAGTGTTTACTCTGTGCCAGGCACTTTTCTAAATGCCTTGCAAATATGCACTGTTTAAACCTCTTAACCAGTTAAGTAGGTTTTAGTTTTATTCCCAGTTTGCGGATGAAGAAACTGAGGTTTCATTGAGTTAATTACCTGTCCAGTATCACTTAGATAATAGATGTTGGAGCTGTGATTCAAATCCAGCAGCCTGGCTTCAGAGTTTGTATGCCTAAGTACCATGCTCTGCTAAGTAATTATTTCACAAAGAAAAAAAAAGAATGCAAATAGATTTAATCACAGCTTTTACTTCAGAGTGTCTGAGGTGCTGGCTGTACCCATTAACGGGAGGCTATTTACCTTGTTACACTGGGAACTCTGCTACATTCATTTGTGGCCTAAGAAATTATTTTATCACACACACCCTGTGTAAAACTACAATTTAAGTAAATGTACATAAATGAGCTCGCATAGAGGGAACAGTGGGCTTGACTGAGAGGTGCCGGGTATCAAGAGCTAGGTGCCTAAGCCTCAGCAGCTTGTTTTGAAGAAGAAACACGATCTGAACAACTGGCCTCATTTAATGGTCTTTTCCTTCCATTATAGTCATTGAAATTTTCCACAGTACCGTGAGAACCCAAATTAAATCAGCGAAATAAAAAATATATTTTAACCTAGGTTATTTTTCAACCCCAGACCTCCCCTTTTTTTCTGTCATTTATGATGTTTTGTTGTTTCCAGATGCATTCCTCCTTGTAAGTCACATCAAGTCTTACAAGGTCTGGACTGCTTTACATAATTGCATATACATATAAGAATTACATGAGCTTATTACTGAGTTGATCCAAGCAATCACATAAATGGTTAGTAGACATAATTACTGGTGGTTATCAGATTGAACAAGTATGTTTTTAGTGGAGAGTAGTTTCTGTAATAGGCTGGAAAATATTAATTGCAGTCTAAATGTATTGAACATATTCTGAAGTTGGAGAAACCAGATGATTGAACTTAAAGAATGGAAGTTTTGCTTTTTCTTTAAGTACTCATTACTGGGTTTTGTAGTGCTTCTTAAAGTAAACTAGTGTGTGATTTAGAGGAAGTAACTAGTTTAATAGTTTGTGTTATAGAAGTTTATATTTCAGCCATGTGGTTTCCTCCCTCCCTCCCCTCCTTCCCTCCTTTCCTCCCTCCCTTCCTTCCTTCCTTCCTCCCCTCCTTCCCTCCTTTCCTCCCTCCCTCCCTCCCTCCCTCCCTCCTTCCTTCCTTTGTTCCTTCCTTCTATCCATCCTAGGACTTGAACTCAGGACCTCACACTTGTCAGGCAGGCATTGTGAGCCATGTGGTATTTTAAATGCAAGCAAATACTGGCTGACTGAATTTCCTTGTAGAAACCAGTTTAGAAAACTAAGTGATTTTTAGTAATGAGGTTACCAAAGCCCTGCTAGGAGGAAGTACAGCCTCCAGGTACAATACATCTGCTCTGTGGATGTCCCCGGACCTGACACTTTTGGTCTTTTCCTTGGTATTAGTTTGAAATATTTTAGATTTATATTTTTGCTATTTTATTTTCTATGTCACGTGAGATATTAGGGCATGAGAAGCTTTGGCACAAGAGAACTGCCTATCTGGGATGTTGGCTGTGTCTTTATTTGGTTATTGGAATATAGTCTCTGGCACTGAGAACTGATTTGCTTGAACATATCTTAGAATGAGGTATAGATAATAATCTAAGTAGACTGTCGGTCTGTACACTACAGGAAGATACAGTACACTACAGTGCAGAGTAGTGTGTTGGGACTGGGAATACAGGTCAGTGGTAGAGTGCATGGCAAAAAAATAAGTTAGCAAAGACTGTGTGTGTGTGTGTGTGTGTGTGTGTGTGTGTGTGTGTAAAACAGGAAAAACACAAAAAGAAAAAGTAAGTATATCTGGAAAATTCGAAATTGGGTTACATATACTTTGAAAAGAGTTTAAATTTACTTTATTCTGAGGCTTTTTATCATATTGAACCTAAAAGACTAAAAATTAATAGGAAAAGACCAATCTTAATCAGATGGGCATTTAAATAAAAGTGAACATGAATTTGGGGGAGGGAAGCATAGGAATCCATAATAACTTTACTGTGTGGCTGTATGAGCTGATATAAATTTTTGTGTTGATGGTTGATATAATTATTTATGTACTAACGTTATAACCATAACTAAATGATTATATAATTTAAATGATAGATTCTTCACAAAAAGCATTAATAGAAGATGTGATGGATTGACAACTAGTGGTCAACTTGTAACACCAGCTGAACTGAATCAGCATGGTGCTGAGTGTGGAAGGCCTACTAGGGGACTGTTGCCAACAACATAAAAAGGAGAACTGGAGAGGGAGGGGTGGTGCTGTTGGTTCTCCTGGAGGAGCTTGTCACGCTGGCTTTCCTGACATGAGCTGGGGCTTGTGGTCACGCAGGCTGGCTGACGTTCACTTTGGGGGAGCTCTGGTCCTTACTTTGAACATCACTTCCTGGCTCTAGAGGGGAATATGGTGCATTGTTCAGTCTCCTGGAGAAGCTTGTCATTCTGGCTTTCCTGATACAGATTCAACTGTTTCCATCGTTGAAGGAGCTTGGGACCTTCTTGTCCCTGAGGATGGCCGTGGTACTTTTCAGGGGAGCTCTCTGATCCTTACCTAGAACATTGCTTCTTGGCTCCAGTGCAGATCCCTCAGTTGGCTGGCCCAGATCCTTCATCCTGCTAGCACAGACTTTCTAGTTTCCACAGCTGATCTTTGGGCCTTCCCAGCACCGACCCCTGAAACAGACTTTCATGAGACGTTGTTGTGGGCTCTAGGCCTCCAGTTGGACTCATGGGGGGCATTGTCATGGGCTCTAGTCTTTAGCTGGACTCACGCAGGTCACTGATGTGGGATCCAGGCCCTCAGCTGGATTCTTTGGGTTAGTGTCAGTGTGTGGACAGATTTTCTGCACTGTTGTGGTTTTTTGTTTGTTTGTTTTTTCTCCAGTACCAGAAACCGAACTCACAACCTTGCGCTTTTTTGCTGCTGAGCTAAATCCCCAGCCCTCTGCACTCTTTTGTATTTGACTCTTTGGGTGACGATTATAAAATAATCTTATAAATTATGTGTCCTGTATTAAATTGTTTCCCTTGCAAACCCTGACTTCAACAGAGGGCAGATATTTTCTCTGAACATTTTTAATGTTAAAACTGTAATGTACAGCTGGGCATGGTGGCGCATGCCTGTAATCCCAGTGCTTGGGTGGCTAAGGTGGGAGGTTTGTTGTGAGTTCGAGACCAGCCTGAGGTTCAAAGTGAACTCAAGGCCAGCCTGAACTGCATAGCAAGACCCTGTCCCCCTCCCCCACAAAAAAATTTTGTAATGGACAGTACAACTTTTTAAAAAAATTTTTTATTTTAAAGAGTAAAAGAAGGATAACATAATAATGGGGGGAGCTTACCAAATTACAGACAAAGTGGTAAGAAATTACCAATGGTTATTGTTTTACATCTTGTTATCTACAAGATAGTTTCTCAGGAAAACAAATAGACAAATAATAGTGAGTTACAGACAAAAGAGGTAGGAGATTATCAATAGTTGT
>NW_004955463.1:6888039-6907779 GCF_000276665.1 Chinchilla lanigera
CAGGTGGGCCTCCGCAGCTAGTGCGTGGTGTGCCAATTGTGTCATTGCTTGTGTGTGCCGTGGTAGTTCTGAATTGTGCGGCAGTGGCCTGCCTGAGGGCCGGTGCACGCCGGCGCACGCTACCGCAGCACCTTCAAGGCACCTTCGAGGCACCTTCAAGGCACCTTCGAGGCTGGGGGCTAGCCCAAAGGCCGGCGCTCCCCGCTGTGCAGCTTCCCGGGAGCTGGGGACCCTCGTCCCGGGCTCCTGCGAGGCTGGGGCCCCAGTAAAGCTTTTTAATTTGAGATTTTTGTAATTTATATGTACATTCTAAGAAGTACTACAGAGCTAGCATAGGCCCTTTGCCTTGTTGCCCCCAATTAGTATCTTGTAAAACAGTAGTATAGTATCACAACAGAAATTCGCCTTGATACAGTCCACTAATTCATTTTGATTTTCTCTGTTATGTGTCTGTGTGTTTTGTTGTTCTATGAAGATTTACCACAATAGTAAGGTTTTAGTCAAAGCATAGTTACAATATCATCACACATCACTTCAATATTTATTACCTTTTCCCTTTCGCATTTCTTTGGTAGGAATGTCTAAACCAATTAGTCTTTTTAAAAGAAATGATCTAGGAACAGAGTGAAGGAAAATGAGAGATTTGTCTTATCTGACAAGTGTTGAATAAGAAAGAGAAAAGGATTTTTAAGAGGGTGATGTGATGGCCAAAGTGGGATTTGCCCATGACTCTCTAAAGAAGTAGAAAGAAATGTGGTATTGAAAAGATTTTGAGAAACATTATTGGGGTTCAAAAATAACTAAACTTGTTCCCTTTCTTGTGCAGACTGTTTTCTCTCTTGTCCACTTTAAGACAGTGTGTAAGTTGTATGATAATGTCACATGCAGCCAGGCTTAGGGTTGTATTGGTACGTGATGCCTTGATGCTGTAAACCCTCTTAACAGAGAGAACATTTTCCAAGCTCTTACGGTGATATCAAGCACTAAATCCTACGTACATTATTTGTATTCATACATTTAATTCTTTCAACAACTGTAATTACCCCAGAGTGAAACAATAAATACTATTTCACAGTTTCTGAGGGTCAGGAATTTAGGAGCAGCTTAGGTAGGTGGATCTCGCTCAGACTCTCATATGGTTGCATTTTTAGAGGATCCTGCAGTCATCTGAAGGCTTGACTGGTGCCTGGGACATTTGCTTCCAATACATCACACTCCCATGGCTTTTGGCCAAGACCTCTATGTTACTTATGATGTGGACCTCTCTATAGAATTTCATAACTATCATCATATTGTGACAGTTGGCTTCCCCCAAAAGTGATCCAAGAGCAAATCCTTAGAAAGCCATATTCCTGTTTTGATCTAGTTAATAAAAGCCGTCCAGTGTCACCCTCTGCCATAACCTGTTCATTAGAAGTGAGTCACCGAGAGAAGTCACCAAATGAGGAGGAGGGTAATTAGTTCTACCTCTTGAAAGAAGAAATACCAGATGATTTGTGGACTTATTTTAAGATAAGGAAAGTTAGGAATGTAGAGGGTGTGTGTGTTATCTACAGGGTATACCAAATAAGTGAGGTGTAGAACCAGGATTTGAATCCCAGCAGCCTGGCTCTGAATTTTTTTCAGCCATATTCCTTGAGCACTTAACCTCTTCAGTGCGTAAAGCCACAGTTTGCCCTCTGGGTCTGGATCGCTTTTGGTTTTGTATGCCCATTATTTTATCCCTTATTTCCAGTACTTTGCCTCATTTATTTAGTTCATTCTGTAGTTTCTGATTACCTCCTGCCGAGTACGAGGGTACTTACCACTGTCATATGAGGAAGAACTTTCAGTATGAAGGTGAGCCGAGCTGGCATCAAAGAATTTTAAACTGTATATTGATTGGGTAGTTCTCTCAACAAATCTTTTCCCCACAGTTGTCTAGTTTTGCAGTTTGTTAGTGTATTGTGGATAGTAGTGCAAACTAAAATAGGTGGGGGCTGGGGACATAGCTCAGTGGCATAAGCACCTTCCTGGCAAGCTCAAGGTCCTGAGTTCTATTTCCAGTCATTCCCCCCCACCCCCCGCCCCACGAAATAAATAAACTAAAATGGGTGGTAGGGTAAAATTCTTCAAATGGATTTACCTACTGATCAAATCAAAAGCAAAAGATGCTTCAGAGCCGTGAGCAGTGCTGGGATCTTAACAACCCCCGCCCCCCCGCCTCCCCCCTCCCCACTTAAGCCACCATGAGTAACTGTGCGCTCTGAGTTTTTTCTGAGTAGTTTGGTGAAGGTATAATGACTTTTTCCTTTGAACAAATCTGAGTTGTAAAGGAGCACTCACCCAAAATATAAAGAAGGAAAGAGGAAGTCTGAGAATTTTGATAAGATCTTTTTCATGTTTTCTGCTTATCTTTCATTTTGTCCTTCCATGGGAAAGTCTGTTTTGTGGTGATCTTTTGACATCTTTTAGCTTTGGAGTATTCTGTAGGATTAAAACCATAAGGGCAAGTATATTTTTGGGAATTAGGATGCAGGTTTCTGTTTACAATATACTGGGCTAATATACACATTTTTAAACTTCAGGTTTTAGCCCTGGAAACAGTGCGTGTGAATGAAGGGCAAGATTTGGCCAACCAGGGTTGAAACAAAGCAGACCCCCGGAAAGAAAGTTGGTTAAAAGTACTAAGAAAGCCAGAGTAGGGTACAGGTAGGGTAAGGATTAAGTGGTAAAGCCTCTTGCCTTTTTATAAGGAATGTCCTTAACACTAAAGACTCAAAAACTGTATTTTGTTTGATAGCACTTAAGTGACTTGCTTAATAATGAAGTTACATTCTCTCACATAGATGTAGTTTCCTGTCTAGACTAATTAAAACTCCCAATTCCTGATTTCTTTTAACCCACTTATCCTTGTTTCTGACAGCACTAAGGAAATTGGTTAGTAGTGAGGTGGTTAATAATTAGTTAATATTCAGTGCTCACCTGTATAAATATTTCTTACATATACCAATTGTGGTGGATTAGCTAATGGTCAACCTGTAACACCCAGCTGAACTGAATCAGCGTGGTTCTGGGTATAGAAGGCCGACCTGAATATTGTTCCCAACAGCATAAAAGAACTGGAGGGGAAGATGGTGAGCTGTTGATTCTCCTGCAGAAGCCTGTCATGCTGATTTTTCCTGATAGGAACTCGGCTGTTCTCCTTGTCAGAGGGGAGCATGGCTGTGGTTCTCTTTGTGGGAGCTCTGGTCCTTAGCTTGAGCATTGCTTCCTGGCTCCAGTGCAGATCTCTCAGCCTGGCGGCACAGACCCTTCACCCCACTGGCCCAGACTTTCTAGCTTCCACCACTTGCCTTGGGGCCTTCCCAGTGCAGATCCCTGAAACAGACTTTCATGAGGCATTGTTGTGGGCTCTAGGCCTCCAGGTGGACTCATGGAGGGCTTGTCATGGGCTCTAGGTCTTCAGCTGGACTTGTGCAGAACATTACCATGAGATCTAGGCCCTCAGCTGAATTCTTTGGGTCTCTAGTGCAAGAACAGATCTCTTGCAGTCTTCTGCATTTGCTCTTCGGAAGAATGTTATAAAATAATCTTATAAATTATGTGTCCTGTATTAAATCTGTTCCCTGGAAACCCTGACTACAATACCATTGCTGTCTAAAACCCTAGAAAACTCTTAGGTTTTTTTTTTGTTTTGTTTTTTGTTTTTTTCTCCTTTTAGATGAGAAATGGCCAGCATTGGACTTTGTCTTAAGAAATACTATCAAAGGGGGACTTATGAAGCAAGCTCATTATGGATTAGTATTTGATTGGGCTGGGATAGGCTTCTCAAAGATTGAACATGGTGGCATGGTAAACTCAGTGCTAACTTGTTGTCTCCACTCCCTGTGTATGTTCTGAAGAGTGCCCATGCTTTGCATGAATGAGTTTATGGAACACTGTTCTCTTCCATATGTGCTTCCATTAGCCTTTTCTCCTGATCCTTCTAGAAACTTATTGATGACCTTTGCATAAAGCCAGAGTATAAGTTTGGTTGTTGTATAGATTGAATCAACCACCTCAGCAGCACTTAGGACATACCATAGTGGAGCTCTCAGAACAAAGGAGGGGTTGTGTGGTAAATTGGTGGCTTTTGCCTTTGCAAAGGAACGTGCAGTTTCCAGTTTAAATCTAATAAAATAAACCTGGATGCCTGTAACAACATCATAGCAACCCTTTTATCCTATGGTTAGTTGATCCTTGGTGCTGTAGCAACCTGGCTACCTGAGTGGAAACGTACCTTCCCCGGGAATGGGAAGAGCACAGGCCTTAAGTCCAGTAGGTGGTGCTTGTAGGCAGGGAACTTGAGCACCTGCTCCATCTTGAAGCTCGTGCCAACAAGAAAGTGGAGCTTCACTGAAGACTGGTCAGATTCTGTTGGACTACAACCAGATTAAATGCCTGGGAGACCATTTAAGTGGTTGTGGTAACCCATTTCCATGGTGGCAAGACACGAATAGAATACCACACCAAGCCAGCAGAGCCTTCTTTGGAAATGAGATGATCATTAGTCCTCAGTGAGGTCCAGTCTTGAAATTTGGTATTTAAATTGGTGCCTACGAAATAAGCAAAGAACTGAAACCACTTACACTTTATTTAAAAAGTGTATTTAACCAGTGTATAAAACATACAAGAGCAGGGCTCTGCCTCTACTCTCTTGTGTATTAAAACAACCCTGTTCTTTGGAAATTGTACTGCACAGGGCAGTGGAGCTCTTTTTAACATCCCAGTTCCTGAAACCAAGTTTACCTTACATGGTCTCTCAGAAGAGAGATGGCAGGCAGTTCATTGGATGAATTCCTCTGTTCTTGGCTTAGTGGGAAGAGGGACAGTCATGAAGCAAGAATACCCCACTGACTAACACCAAAGTGGTCCATGGTTCTAGAGCTGGACCTTTCGGTCACTAGTCACCCTTCGTTGTTAGATTGTTATTTATTTTAGAGGTAAGTATTGAGAAATACTGACTGGTAGTCAGAATTGAAATGTGAAGCAAGTCACATGAATGTATATTTCGCTAGATTAAGCTCATTCAAGCAGGAGAATAAGAAAATTTCTAAGGACAGAGCTGGACTGGAAATACCCAGTGTTTATATTTACAATTGGAAGGAGATACATTTTGGTTTCTGTTTGTTTTCTCACTATTTAATTTGTTTCTTGAGTATTGCTCCATTCTATTTCTCTTAATGTCAGGCAGATAGCCGAGCTCTTACATAGCATGTTTTCTCATTTTAAAAGTTGTGGTATGTGTTTATAAATATCTGAATTTCGACTGTATAAATATTTAATTAAGAAGAATATTCTTGATAGTTCCACTCTCTTCTCCACTATTAATGTATAGGTAATTTGGTATATGTTCTTTCTATACCCTTTTCCCTATACCTTCCGTTTATCTCACTGAAAGATAAACTGGGGATACAAATTTTTCTTTTCCAATCATTTTTTTTTGTACACGTTTGTAGTACATAACGTTTACATTCCTTGTGTAGAGTTGCTAGGTGTACGTACGACATCTTAATTCCTTTTTTAATCCTCTGTCCCTCCCTTCTCTCCCCTCTATCTCTTCTCCCCTTCCCTTGGAGAAAGATCTGTCTCCCTGCTTCCTGTTTTTTAAATTTAGTTATTTTTTTTTTTAAATTTAGTTATTTATAATTTGGGTTTGTCATGCAAGAGAAACCATGCAAAACTTGTTTGTGTGTCAGACTTATTTCACTTAAAAATATGGCCTCAAGGTGCCCCATTTTCTACAAATGACTCCAGTTTATCTTTCTTTATGGCAGAGAATTACTCCATTGTGTGTAAATGCCACATTTTTTTTATTCATTCATCTGCTGATGGACGTGCAGGCTGTTTCCAAGATTTTAGCTACTATCTATTCTGCTATAATCATGGGTATGCATATACATATGTATTACAGTAATATCATGTCTTTAACTCTTTCAGGAAGATATCTAGAGGAGAAATAGTTGAGTCCCATGGAATTTCTAGTTTAGTTTTTTGGGGAATCTCTATACTGATTTCCATAGTGGTGGTTCTAGTTTTACATTCTCACCAACAATGTAGGAAGGATCTTTCTTCTCTCCAACCCAGCCAGCATTTCTTGTATTTGATTTCTTGATGACGGCCATTGTTTCTGGGGTGAGATGGAATCTCAGTGTTGTTTTAATTTGCATTTCTCTGATGACTGATGTTGAGCATGTATGTATTTATTGGCCATGTGTACTGAAGTGTCTCCTCATTTCACTTGCCCAGTTTTTGATTGAGTCCTCTATTTAGGAGGGGGTCTAATTTTTTTAGTTCTGTATGTATTCTAGATATTAGTCTTTGGTTTGAGGGATTGCTGACCAAATTTCTTTCCCATTCTCCAGGTTATCTTTTCTCTCCATTGGTTCTTCTTTCTGTTGCACAGAGGTTTTTTAATTTGATACGCTCCTATTTGTTGATGGTATTATTTTCTCTGTAACCTGGGTTATGTTCAGAAAGTCCTTACCTACACCTACAACTTGAAGAGTTTTACCTATTTTATCTGCCAGGTGATTAAGTGTATTTTATCTGCCAGGTGAGTGGATTTTTTGTTTTTGTTTTTGTTGTTTTTTTTCTTTTGCATCCTCTATTCTGTTCTGTTGGTCTTCATGTCTGTTTTTGTGCCAGTAGGAGTCAAGAATATGAAAAACTTCTAGTGTTTGCCCTTCCACTTAACAATTGTGAGGCTTTTCTATGACATTAGATACAAATATCTAGTCACTATTTATCTAGTCACTAAAATATGTCATCACTATTTTAAATGATAAGTTGATGAGTTTCAGCATCTTCTTGAGGCACTGTTAATTATTAATTTGCATTTATACAAATTAGATTTATTTATACATAAATATGTTTAATTATGAGTTGAAATGTGAGAGGTTTTATTACTTACTAACCATAGGGCCGGGGATATAGATCAGTGGCTCAAGCACTTGCCTGGCAAGCCTGAGGTCATGCGTTCCATTCCTGGTACCAAAAAAAGCAAACCAAAAACCAGATATACTAACCATATAATAGTCACTCTCTTTGCCCTAAAAGATGTACATAGTTTAAAGTTTTTGTGGTTTTTGTTTTCTAATCTATTTCAGTCTATGCCTTCATTTTTAAATTTTTCTTCTATGATTCTGATTTTTTTTGTCCCAATCCTCTTTTCTCTCTTCGGAATTTTGTCACATGACTAATACTAATGTCTTCTGCCTTTTTGTCACATATGAATATTTGTCAGTTGATGTTGTGATAACTGTATGATCGTGGATAATTGTGGCTGGGAAATTCCGCCATTCATCTAATTTCCCTTGTCATCACCAGATCTTTTGACAGGTGGACACTTGTTTCTCCAGGGATACACAGTGCCATTCTGTAGATTATTGAATCGGTCAGGAGATAGTGTGTGCTCTGTGCCTAGGACTGCTACAAAGTGCAAAGAACCTTTGGACTCTAATCCACTTCTGTACCCAAAGGAAGACTTATTCAAAAGAACAATTCAAACATACAGCACTTTTGAAAGCTGCTTTTGAAGCCCTCATTTATGGGTCTGAGAGTGATACATTGAGAACAAACTTAAGCAATAGGTGAACACTGACACACCATCATGGGTTTTACTTTTTTTTTGGTCTTTTTGAGACAGGATCTCACTGTGTAGTTCAGGCTGGCCTTGAGCTCACTTTGTAGCCCATGCTGGTCTCAAACTCACAAGGATCCTCCTGCCTCAGCCTCCTGAGTGCTGGGATTACAGGTGTGTGCCACCACGCCTGGGGGTTTTACTATTTAAAAGGTTCCAAGTGTTTCAAATACAGTAATTAATGGGTCTTTGGAAAGTAAGAAAGTGCCTTTCTCTATTCTCAGAGTTTTAAAGGAACCTCAAGGGGCCAGCCTAGGAAAGCTAGAGATGATTCTTAAAACCTTGTTATAAGAAAACTAGAACATACACAGAAAATGGCCGTAGTCTTTGGACACTGTATGTTTGTCTGGTAGGACAACTGGTTAAAAAGGACGTGACTACTTTCTACCACATACCCATGTTTTGAATCAAGTACTTTCTCCACTACCAACACAAAAAGGCATGCTCATTGTTTAAAATAGGGCCTTTATATTTCGTGGTGTGGTATTTTTACTATCTATCTATGTCAGGGGAGCTCAATGCTTTTACTTTGTTGACTTGGAGGTTATTAAATGAGAAGTTGGCCACTGAAATGTAGCTTGTCTTTTCTGGTGTGAGCTGGTAGTGCCGGTTACGAAGACATGACCAGTATTATCCAAAATCTGTGTCTTCTGAGTAACGCTGAGCCAAAAACGTGCCTTTCTGTCCTACTCAGGCAGTGTCTATGGCATTTATTCTTTTAGTCTTGTCGGAACAAAAATGAAGTTCAAGGTTCAGCCATAAAATCCATTAGACTCTCTTGGGATTTATATGTCAGCAGCTTCATCTCCTGAACTTCTGTGAAGCATGCGGTGTCCTTGACTAAGAAATGTGTTTTCCTGTGTATTTTTTAAAGTAAACGTCTGCACATGTTAAAGGCATAGTGCCAGACCCATCTGTGTCCATAGATGCTACTGCTCAGCTAAGGGCTGCCCTGGGTAATGATTTGACCTAGTATGAAGTTCATTTGGGTTCATTTATTTGTTATTTTGGGAAAGACAGTTGTGTTGTTGTTGTTGTTGTCTTTGGTATTATGTGTTTATCTCACTCTTTGGGTTATTATTGGTTATTTTGTGACTGAACTAACAAGCTTTGTGATACGGTCATTTGCGTATTCAATTTCCTTCAGAGGGTAACTTCTGTGCAGGTTAGAATCCTGTCTTGTCTTTATGATTTCCATAGACCTTAGCTAAAACCCAGAATGCATTGCTCCATAATGGCTCAGGTGGTGCGTACCATACTTGACTGTACAAAGACTAAGGGAAAGAAAATCTTTTCAAATATCCCATTGATTCAAGTCTCCAGTTGCCATAAAGAAGCATGAATTAAATACTTAAGTTTTTTTACTCATTATCTGTGTTATTTTTTAAACCTAGGTGATTTAGTTTCCTAGTCTGAGGTAGCCTATGAAGGATTCCAAACACATTATGCCCTTGGATTTAAGTAACCTGTAGTTGGGTTCAGAAATGTAATCTAAATAGTCGATAATTATTTCCTCTTATCAGTCTACCTGTTCTGTCTGAGGAGAGAGCTCTCTTAATGAGAGAGATTAAATATTCTGGCAGGTTTCTTTTTAGAGATGTGGTCTCATTATGTAGTTAAGGCTGGTTTTGAACTTACTGTGTAGCCCGGCTGGCAATCCTTCTGCCTCAGCCTTCTGAGCGCTGGAATTATAGGCCTGTACCACCACACCCAGTTCTGACAGGTTTCTGAGACAGTGGCGGACTTTAAGCTTTGCTAGATTTTAGAAAATGTCACTCTTGTCCACGTTTAAATGAAGTGCCAGGGGTGACTCCGGTTGGCTTTGAGTCTTTTAGCATCTGTAGGTAAGTAGCAAACTTGGATCCACCAGGAGCTTGATCCCCACCCCACACCCACTTATAGCAGTCTTACTCAGAGACTGAGATAAGAATCTCTGACATCTCGTTCTGGAATGTTTACATAAGAAAGTTTCCTCCATAAACTTTTATAATTTACTTTGATACAAATATTGACTTTTTTCCCCGTTTCCTTAGGCAAGCCAGGTAATAAATAGAGGCAATTCTTAATCTTACAAAATAAACTTAACAGTATTTAATCTGTTTATTATAGAAAAAAAAACCATGAGTATACTGATGAAAAACATTAAAATCACTGTTATTCCACCACTCGAGGCTAAATCATATAAACCCTTAGATATATATCTTACAGTGTATTTTTCCTCCAATATGTATGTTGTATATGTATGTATGCTGCTTTACAGAATAAAATTGAACCACATGTATGTTTTCTTTGAACATGATTTTATTGGCTATGTAATGCTCTTGTTATGTAATCTAGATAACTCTTACATTAAGTAATCTTGGTTGATAATCCTCACATTTCTAGTGGGTTTTGTTGGTAGATTGCTTGACTTACAAGTTTGTGTAAAATCTTTTTCTTTAGAACAACCCCCTGCCCTGTGTACCCCTGGCCTTTCACATGCTAGGCGAGCATTCTGCAACTGAGCCCCTGAACAATATTATAAACAGTAGTTTATTTCTAGGCTGATTTCCAAATTCTGATTGATACCTGCCCCATAGCTAAGGTACAGTACCAGACATATGTTAGTCCAACATTTAAAGCTGTGCGTCTGCTTATCATGTTATTGCTGTGGAAATCTCTGCAATCAAGTCAGCACCTAACAGAGCAGCAGGGAGTTTAATGGTAGTCCCTCTGTGCCCACACCATCCTGGCCAGAACAGCCGGGTGGAACAGACAGTGTTCACTTGGTACATCATGGGAAGAGAGGTGGTGGTGGGGCACCCTGGAAAGCAGGAATCCCTCATGGTCAGTAACAGCCGTAGTAAAAATTCTACTGGCTGGTACTATGCCGGACATGATGAGCACTTCTATAATCCCAGCACTCAGGAGGCCAGCCTGGGTTACTTAAGTGAGCTCAAGGGCAGCATGCACTACATAGGGAGGGAAGGAAATGAGAGAAGAAGGAAGGATGGATGGACGGATGGACGGGTGGACTCTGCCCCAGAACCTTTCTTACCTGTGGCAAAGACAGAGCAAAAGCAAAGGCA
This sequence comes from Chinchilla lanigera, assembly GCF_000276665.1. NCBI lineage: Eukaryota > Metazoa > Chordata > Mammalia > Rodentia > Chinchillidae > Chinchilla > Chinchilla lanigera. Next base: position 6,898,771 of record NW_004955463.1, read on the forward strand.
AAACATAAAACAAAAAACATCTTAATTTTTCCACCAAACCACACAGTTGTTCTAAATGCACATAGAATATTTAGCATGTTCTGTGCCATAAAGCAAGGAATAGTACAGTTTTTAAAAGTTAGGCACATATCTACAATATGTAATCATTCTACATTTGAATATCCAGAGGTAAAGTGTGAAGTCCATAGCAAATGTTCATAGCTGTTTCATTTACAAAAGCTCAAAACTAGAAATAAGTTAAATGTTTATCAGCAGGTGCTATGAACATCAAACTGGTATATCCATGCAACAGAGTACTCAGTAATAAAATGTAATAGGATCCATTTAACATGAATAAATGTTTATTTTAGGTTAATGTGAAAAAATCCAGACAAAACGAATACATACTCTCATTCCATATGTGTAAAACTTCTAGGACTAATCTTCAGTGACAAAAAAAATAGATCAGTGATTGCCGAGGTTTAAGGTATAGAGGACGATGTTGGGGGAGGTGTGCAAGGAATGAGAAAACTTCTGGAAGTGATGGATTATCTTAACTATGATGGTTTCGCAGGTTATATGTACATCAAAAAGAAGATTTTCGTCTTTCCATGCATAGAAATTACACACTTTGGAGGTGTATAGTTTATTATATATCAATTATACCTCAATATAGCTGTTTAAAGTATAAACAGTAAAAAAGGCAGCCAGAATTCTGACATTCTGCTGTGTACTGTGAAAGGCCCTGGCTGATTTGTACTTCTGTACAACTAGAATCAATGGAAAGTATTAGGAATCTCGGAAATAGTCTCCCTATTTCTCACAGAGGAATTTTTAATTTATAATGTTAGTTAATTTTAAGGTAGAGTTTTGCTTTGTGGTCCAGGCTCGCCTTGAACTTGCTGTGTAGCCTAGGCTGGCCTCAAAGTCTGATCCTCCAGCCTTAGTTTTCTGACTGCTGCGAATACAGGCATGCACTACCACGCCTGGGCACAAACATCTTTTATATTAGCATTATTAACAGTTGAGTGTTAAATTTTCTTTAAGTGGCAGCATGATATCTAAATGAGCTCAGTCACATTGTATTGGCTTGGACAGAGGAACAGAAAATGTGGTAATGTTAATTCTATGGCTCCCCCTTGCCTATTTAATCAAAATCAGATTTCTGAGCCGGTGGCTTTCAGTGTGCCCTGTGGTTTGGCCTTACGTTCTCTGTTCAGTCTTGGTTTACCCTGGCCCCAGAGTGCAGTGTGTTCTCCTGTACCTCACTGCCTTCTTCAGTACTTTTCACTGCCTCTGGTTCTTACCCATCTCACCTTTCATCTTTTCTCTGGTAAAATCTTACCTGCCTTTTAAGTTCCCATTTCGATGCTAATATGCTTTCTCTGGTCTCTGTAGGTCCTCTGTGATGGCTGTGTTGGTAGGAGTTAGTTTGTACCCTACACCTTGCACTCTGTTATGTCTTAAGTGACTTTCACAGTGCCGCCTAGCAGGCACCTTGTATGTATCAGGCATCTGTGATGGTGTGCAGTAGAAGAGCACAGTGGGAGCAGCAGTCAGTGAAGAAAATAGGCAGATTTGGTTGTGCAGTCTGGCTTCTATTTATTTAAATGTGTTGGGCTTGTTATTTGTACCTGTACATGTATTTATTTTTCTTTCTTTTTTTTTTTCTTTTCTTTTTTTTTTTCTTTTTTTGGTCTTTTTGAGACAGCATGTTGCTATGCAGTTCAGGCTGGCCTTGAGCTCACTTCGTAACCCAGGTTGATTTCGAACAACGATCCTCCTGCCTCAGCCTCCCGAGTGCTGGGATTACAAATGTGCACCACCACGCCCAGCTATTTTTCTTTTTTTTATTAGTACGTGTTCATAGTACATAATATTTGCATTCATCGTTGGAAGTTGGAACATATACATAACACATGTTAATTCTTTTTATTCCCTTTCCCTTCTGCCCCCTCCATATCTTGTTTCCTTTCCCTTTTGCAGAAGTTTTTCTCCCTGCTTCCCAGTCTTTCATTTATTTTATTGTAATGAATATTGATGAGACCCAGTACCAAGACAAGCAGGAGAAGCCAAATTTTTACTTTGTTTTTGAAGCCTGTGGTATGACCACTTGATTAGTTCAGAGGAGTGGTAGATTGACTATCCTCGTGACATATTTTCTTATGCAAAGTAAAATGTATGGAACCTCCCCACATCATGTAAAATGTATGGAACCTCCCCACAACCCCAGATTGTAGAAATGGGCAGTGGCTAGTTGGGAAAGGGAGAGGAAGTTCATAGCTTTAGATTAGCTGGACATAATTCCCTCTGGCTACATATAGAAATAACTATGTGAGAGTAAGAGTTAACTGGATGGTATCCTAACATTGGGTATTCATTGTGTCATGAAAAGAACATGAACTTGATAAGAGTCATGAATATTTGGAGAAACGTGTTTTTGAGATTTCACTTGAGAGCTGGCCTCTGGATTGTCCACACCCTTGCTCACGTCTTAAATTTTGTATTTCTAGGTCCGGACCCTATTTGTCAGTGGTCTGCCTCTGGATATCAAACCTCGAGAGCTCTATCTGCTTTTCAGACCATTTAAGGTACGTTTTCTATCTTTGAGAGGTTATAAGACATAAAAAGGCTATATACTACATCATTCATGTGGGCTTTTTGAATGAAGAAGAAAAAGTTTAACAAAGTACCCTGTAAAGAGAGAGATTTTAAAAGACTAATGAGTTAAAGGAGTTGGGGGCTGGGGATTTAGCTCACTGGCACAGCGCCTGCCGAGCAAGCGCAAGGTCATGAGTTCGATTCCCGGTACCAGAAAAATAAATAAATAAATAAATAAAGGAGTTAGCAGTTGAGTTCTAGTGTACAGTCTCTGAGTGACTGATCAAACTGCCTTTGGGCCTTCAATAATGAATGTAGAGCAGTCTTACGGATGGGGATGTGGATGAGTCAGGGACATGCCCCTGGTCACGGGGGTCTCTGCTCTAGCTGAAAGAGCCTTAGTGACTCCACTGTTTATTGTACTCCGGTTGTAGAGTCTGCTCCTAAGAGCTCATGAAAATATTATAAATCACCTTTACATATTTATATTTCAAATGCAATAATGTAAGTCAAGCCCTATTGTAGGTGGCTTCCTTATTAGTTGGAATAATATTCTTGGTACTCTTTTTGGAGAAATATATAAATAGGCTTTCATGAGTTGGATTAAGAACCTGACACTATTATTTTTTCCACAGCCCAAATCCTAAGTTTCAGAGTCACACAAGATTTTATAGGATACCTTTATATGAATCAGGGGGTCTCTTTCTTGGTATTTAGTGAAATATTTAATGCATTTGCCTGGCTTTCCTCACTATGGAAATAAAGATACTTAATGTTGTTGGAAGTAAAACCTTAACAGGAAATTGGACTGGTGTTGAAAAAACCATGGTACCAAGAAGAAACTTTGAAGGTCAGCCTCTGGAGAATAAGAGGAAGCTAGAGCTCATCAGAATGTGGGCCTGGAAGGCATCATGAATTCAGGGCCCCTGTCCAGGAGGTCTGAGTTGGTCATTATGGGTGTGTTGGCAGCAGTGCCTGGCAGGAGCCACTCTTAGATTAGGCAGTGGATAATCTTGGTTTCTCATTAAAGATCTGTCCTAGCTGAGGCGGAACAGGTTGAGGGGCAGGATTCAGCTTGGTGGAAAGATGGGATAGGATATAGGAGCTGAAAACACTGGGTGAGACATGAGGAAAGAAGATTGCAGGAATAACCAGGTTCAGCTGAAGTCTAGCTTATGTGCTGGTGAGTACCATGGGCTCAACTCCACTGTGACAGCCACTGCAAGATACAGAAGTACTGATGACAGCACAGGAGGAAACAGAAAGGCTTGGTACAGGGCTGGCTAACAGGAAATGGAAAAGGAAAAAGGTGTGTGGAGAGAGTGCCAGATTTATAAAATTTCCTGAGCTGCTTCTGCAGGGCTGAAAGGTATAAAAGGGACAGATTCTGTAAATTATGAATTCTTTTAACCTAGTTAATCTTCCTGACAAAATATTGTTAATTATATATATGGGAGGGGCAAAAATGCATTTCAACAAAATGCAATATTGAGATTTTATTAGCTAGATCCTTGTATGAATTAACTCATTTTATTACTACAGTTCTGGGTTAGCCTTGCTTTTTCAAAAGACTAAAATGAAACTGGCAGCAGTTGAATTAACTGTGCTCAAGTTTACACACAAGACTAAATGGCAGAGCCAGGGAGCAAGTGTTTGGCTCTGCTGTTGCTGTTCTAAAGTGTAAACTTATATGGTTCCTCTGTAACTTGAGAACACAGTATAACCCTATCCAGTGGTACTTTAGTTGAGTGAAATATCCTTTTATCCTTTGCCTCCAAGGCCTTCAGAGTGTTGAAACCTCTGGGATTTTTAGGCGAGAACCCCTTGATGAAAGGAAGGGCCAGCAGTGTGAATCATGACTTTTCTAGCCATGAGCTTAAGGTCTTGGAGGTAAAATGTTTATAGTAGCTAATTGGTGATGGAGTTTTCAGCTGGGAAGATGTGAGCATGAATCAATTCCAACATCTCAGTATCCTACCGAGATACCTCAGTGCTAAAGTCAGGACCTTGCTACACTCCTAACAACCCTCTTTTAATTAAAGTCCCTGGCAGTTGACCTCAGTCTGCAAATCTGACTCTACCTGATGTGTGTAGTATAGTCAATCATGTCAATGGTGTTTTCCCCCCTCTGGTATCATCCATCAGTGCAAGCTACTAGCCATTGATTATTTTGAGAAATAAACACACTTTGGTAGTCTTATCCTGAGGAACCAGGGTGGGAGCAGGGGTGAAGAGAGGTGATGAAAGGAAGGGATATTTTCATCTCCTTTGAGGATGAGCTGGAGTAGAAACCCAACAGGGCAGTTTTCATGTTGCAATCAGAATACCATCATGAAAACTGGCTGCTTCATTATGTAAGCAGAAGATCACAATCTAATGCAGTATCATTGCCTTTTGGTTTTAAAGTTTTGGTCAATTGGGGCTGGGGATTTAGCTCAGCAGCAAAGTGCCTGCCTGGCAAGCGCAAGGTCGTGAGTTCGGTTCCCGGTACCGGAGAAAAACAAAAAAAACAACAACAACAACAAAAAATAAAGTTTTGGTCAATAAATTGCGACTAATATACGCTCAAATGTTTCATTGTTATTTTATAACAAGTGTATGTATGATCAGTTCAGACTTGATTGCTGATGCAGGTTATGTTATTAAGACCCCTTCCCTCTCCTAATTTTATAAAATCTCTACTCTTACCTAAACCAAGAAAACAGAAAAAGATTGTTGACAAACACCTATTTTCCTGCCATTGCATAATTTCATGGAAAAAAAATACAAGAAGAGAAATGTAGATAAATGCATTAATTTCAGGGCTTGATTTCTTTTAGGTCTCATGTATGCAAGTGTGTGTGTGTATAATCACTTTCCCAGCTAACTTTGAATGCATTTGTGAGAAGAATTAGTAGTGAGAAAGGATTCATTTTTACTTGAGCAGGATGATACTACAACTTACTTTTTTCACTAGGTTTTTTTGTTTTTGTTTTTGGCTAAACTTGGTTCCTCTTTACTTTCAGGGCTATGAAGGTTCTCTTATAAAGCTCACATCTAAGCAGGTAAGAATTCCAAAATTTTGTGTAAAGGATCCCTTTTTTGTAATTTTCTTCAGGAATGTTGATGGGGCTTAACTTTCTTTTTTTATTCTAATTACGATTGAATTTTTGTTGTTGCCTTTAAAGGTGACATTGACTAGCAGATTAGCACAGGACACTTTGTACTTCTATAATCTCCAGCTAGCATGTTTGGGAGGTGGTAATCAGTGGCAGTTCCAACAAGCTTCTTGGGTTACCTGGGTGCTGTTTTTTTCTTTTTTCTTAAGCTGAACACTTGACAATCACCTGTCTCTCTGGTTCATCAGGAATAAGCTATTTTACAGACAGCCTTCTAGATGGAAGATGTAGTGTCCAAAGGGATAAGGACCCCTATTTACTTGCAACAATACGGTTTACATACCTGATTAAAAACAGGATTTTTAAAAGGCATCTCTTAGGATCTGAGGTGGAGATTTTCACGTGTAATTTTGGACATGCAGTGAGACCATAGGGCTTTTATCATTGTGTCATTATATTCCTTGCACTTACAGTGAACCAAAAGGTGATTCGGTTCTCTTTTCATTTTAAAAGATGAAGAAACTGAGGTACAGTGAATTTGATTTAGGAAAGTAGAACCTCTCCGACCCAAATTTTCCTCTATCCCCTTATTCACTGCTGCTCACCTTCCAACCACCTCTAAATTTTTTTTTATTCTCTAAATCCCTGGCTGTGTCCTTGAAGAACCACCCTCACCATCCCTTTGATTCATGTTAAAAATTTGGCTAAGCCACTAAGTCATGATTCTTTGGTACTGGCTTTCTTATTTCTACCCATCACCTGTGGTTGTTTCTTTGTCTTAGCTCTTCAGTTTGACGTTATCTTTGACAGCTGTTTGCTGACTTTTTTTTTCATGTTTCTCTTTCTTTCCTTAGCCTGTAGGTTTTGTCAGTTTTGACAGTCGCTCAGAAGCAGAAGCTGCAAAGAATGCTTTGAATGTAAGTATAACTAAGGATAGATTCTAGGGGTTCCTCAGGAGGTGGTGGGAAATAGTAAAAATCTCTTTGGGTCCGAAATCAGATGGAAGGAGTATGGCTGCTTAAATTAACAGGGAAGGATTCATCAGTTTAATTAGTCCCCTAAGGAGCTTCTTCCATGGAATGTGATCAGGTGTGCAGATTGTTTTCATTGGCTTTTACAGAAATGTTTAAAGACAAATTGATGATGTGGGTTTATCTTAATTTAGCCCCTTTATAGTTCATGGTGTGAATAGCACTGTTTTCTCCAGAGGAGATCATAGACATCAGTATGACCAACACTGGCCTCTAAATGACCAAGCCAAGAACAGAGCAGAACCTTGACTTTTCTTATTGCATGAAGTTTTTGGGTGTGTGTGTTTGCTTCTTTGTTTTTGTTTTTTGTTTTCTTCTTAAGGCACTTGGCTTTTTGTTTTTATACAGATCATATGCTTTATTCTGATTATTAAGTATTTGCATATACTGTAAGGCTTTCCCCAAACACATTTGGCATTGTAATGTGATAAATTATAGTCAATTGTAAGTGAGTAGAGATATTTGTAGGCATCTTGTCCATCATGTGTTTTGTGGCATTTATTAGCATTACTTTAGCAGATATTTTTCCCCTCTGGTATGTTGAAAAACAAAACCATTTAGGAAACTAAGCCAAAGGAACATGGAAGAAGGCAGAATTCAGTCCCAGGGGCAGAAGTCTCAGTGAAGGTGGGCTCTAGTATGCTCCCGGCAGTTGGCATAAGCAGCTGTGACTCAGTGTTGATTAAAGCAGGTCAGAGTATCTAGGTTGCTTCCTAAAAGGCAAGTGGCCACTTGACCATTTGCAATACAAATGCCGTCGTGTAGGCTTCGGGCAACTTGTTACCAGATTTTGTGTTTCTGAGCTACCTCTGAGTGTCCCTGCCAGCTGCTCCTTTGAGCAGACCGCACAAAGGGGGTTGTTAGAGACTTGGGATTGTGATGAGTTGGGGGCCCACGGGAAAGCTTTATGTCAGTGTTTACTCAGCATAACGGTGTCATTATGACCCAATCTTATTGTCTGTAGAAACCTTTTTTTTTGGTACCAGGAATCAAACTCACGACCTTGCACTTGCCAGGGAGGCGCTTTGCCGCTGAGCTATATCCTCAGTGACCCAATCTCGAAATGTTTTTTGACTTTGAAAAGAAGTATATACTCTCAGAAAAATGGGTTGGACCTTTTTCATGCATAGCACATAGGAACATACCTTAGGACTCAAGGATCTCTTGAGGAGTCCAGAATTTTTCTTCATTTGGATAAATGACTTCTGGTCAGAACAGCTGCCTTCTCATACAGAACAAAATATAAACCAGGTATTTATCAAGCGCCAGCAGTCCACAGCCAAGCACAGTATATAATTGAATGTTTTTATATAAAAATTATTCTATGGCCTGAGGGTGTAGCTGAGTGGTAGAGTACTTGCCTTGTGTGGGTGAAATCCTGGGTTTGATCTCCATCTCCTCAAAAGAAAAAGAAAAAAAACTAGTTTATGATTTTTGCATTGCTTAGATACCACCAGAATTTACTCAGTATAACCCAGTTTTACGCTTAAAACCATAGTTTTAGTTAGGCATTGTTTTCTTTTATTCTAAGCAGGCACACATCTTTCTAAATCTTCTGGGTGCTTTAAAGTTATGTGGGATGATGTTTCCACCGCATTGTTTCCACTGTTCTTGTAAAGAAAAGAAGAGTAGTTGAGGCACATTCACAGAGCCGGCTCTCTTTGCCTTGCCTGTCGTGTGAGTTCAGAGACAGCACTGATTCACTGTTTGAAGAACAATAGGCTTCACCACTGACCTCTGTCATCTAATAGCGCAATACTCCCTCTTTTCCTTAGGGCCTGTTTTTGTGTTACTTTAAACAGAGAGCTGCCGTTTATTACTTTAATGTTTTTAAATGATGCTCACAAACTGTTTCCTTTCTAAGTAGAGTACATTTTAAATAGAGTACAATGGACATAGTTTCAGTTTTCTTTGGTGCTTGAATGTTATCAGAAAGAGAAGTTTTTAAGCCCTTTTGCCCATGTACCAACTAGCCCTGGACCACTGTTGTCTGGAGCTTGGTCTGGTTGTACGTTATTCTTTCTCTTGCGCTCAACTCTTCCTTCTCACTGTCAACAGGCTGTGTACAGTAGCGGTATCCTCTCCTTGGTCATTAATGCTTCTTAGTACTTGGGAGGAACCCCAAATAAAAGAAGTCTAACTGTTCTGTGAGTCTGTGGAAAGTCTTCAGATTTCCCTATGGAGTAGGGAATGTGGTCTTTCACCTGCTCAGGAACGGATTGTGAATGTAGAACATTTACTGAGCTCCTGGCCTATCTCTTTCTTGACATTTTTTTTTTTTTTTTTTTTTTTCTCCGGTA